>NW_020863312.1:0-65227 GCF_003713205.1 Coffea eugenioides | reverse complement strand
AAAACAAGTTTTGAAAAATACTCCAAAAACAGGGGATCCAAACAGAGCCATATCTCAATCAGACGTAGGCGCTTGATGAGAATGGTGTCGGTGATTAATCAGCAATCACCTTTATGATCCGCAAATCCAATATCGTTTTGGCAGTCAATTTGCAAACAGTACTATGTTTTAGTGTTCCATTGATTGAGTTTTTTTTTTTTTTTTTTTTTTTCTTTACAAAATTGACTGCGTCTTGATTTTGGTAATTATCACGTATACGCCAAGAGTTCTTAAAAGCTAACGTCACCGATAAGAGATTGAGGACAAGCTTCGTGTGAGCATTCAACATTAGAAATAAATGAAATTATGCGATTTTCTACGTTTCTAATGCAAGAACGTGTTTGCACTTTGCAGTGCCAACCGACGACATTAAAATATAATATAAAAGAGAGAATTAATCTTTCCTACACACTGAGCAGCGTTAGATAAATAACAGCTATGCAAAATTTGAAATTGAAATTCAACTTTTGTACACATGTCATGAATCCAACGATAATACTAGTGTATACACTGTTAGTGTATATAAAATTTATTAAAAAAAAAAATATGCAACTAATAAGAGTATTTTTTATACACAAACCCTTTTTGCCCCCACTTACAGGTACTCTTGTAAGTTGTAAAAAGATTTTTGGTTGGGAAAAAGGAATTGTTCCTCTACTTTCACTCATTTTGGGAAATCAGGAGACTTGTTCTGTTTAGGTGTGAGTAAGTAGTACTTAAGTTTCATGGGTATACCCAGAAGTCAGCAATTGCCTCTTGATTGTATTTTGTGGGGTTAATTTAGATTTTGCCGATGAACTTCTTGTCAAAAGGAGACTTGTTCTGTTTGTGATGGCGGGAGAAAAAGGTAGTAAGAACCATGGAGCGCTAGCGTGATCACGGTCCATAACCTACGGTTGGCAATAATAATAATGACTCCATAGTGGAGCGCTCTACCGTCTGAGCTACGTCCCTTCGCGCGTCCCTTGTGGGAACGGAACATTAGACAGACTAGAATCATCGCAGACGATGATGCTCCCCGTGCTCACTGCTGAACGAGAATAACCGACGCCAGTTGCAATTTAAATTGCTGGAAGATTCGCGTAGCTTCGAAAGTGTCTTTTTCCGACAAGTCGATAAATAGTGCTAAACAAATTAGATTAGAAACACCCAGAGGTTAAAGAAAGCGTTGGTGCAAAGCACAATTTAAGGTAGAACCCACCAACCAACACCATCCAGTGCAATTTAAATTGCTGGAAGATTCGCATAGCTTCGAAAGTGTCTTTTTCCGACAAGTCGATAAATAGTGCTAAACAAATTAGATTAGAAACACCCAGAGGTTAAAGAAAGCGTTGGTGCAAAGTACAATTTAAGGTAGAACCCACCAACCAACACCATCCAGTGCAATTTAAATTGCTGGAAGATTCGCGTAGCTTCGAAAGTGTCTTTTTCCGACAAGTCGATAAATAGTGCTAAACAAATTAGATTAGAAACACCCAGAGGTTAAAGAAAGCGTTGGTGCAAAGCACAATTTAAGATAGAACCCACCAACCAACACCATCCAGTGCAATTTAAATTGCTGGAAGATTCGCGTAGCTTCAAAAGTGTTGAAACTCCAATTTTAAAGTAAAGTATTTCGATAGTCACTAAACTTTTTCAATAGTCAAAAGTTGATCACTTAATGATTAATATTACATTTCTACTATCGAATGTGTGAATTTAAATAATATTATATTTCTACTTATCTAACTATCAAAATATATATTTTAGAACATTTCGTCTGATTTCATCATTAACTCTACTAAATTTGAACGTATGCACGATTCACAAGGCACATTATTAATAGTTCAATTTGATAGAATTAACAATGACTCAAAATTTATTTTAAATATAATAGTTCAGTGAGTAAAAATATACCATTAATATTTGAATTACCCAAACTCAACTATTCAAAGGTTTAATTTTTTTTTTCAAAACGCTAGTACTCTTGCATTGATCAATAAAAATGTTTACACATCGAGCAAAGGCCCGAAAAGCTACACACAACGTGTTCAAGAACTAGGAGGAACAAGGAATTCCTCATCCAACAAAATGCCTTGGCATAAGAACTAACACTGTTACAAGCTATGTTATCATCATCATTGTCTAAACAAAATGAGCACATTCGAAACAGTGATTTTAAGCTAAGGATATCCTCAATCAGTGATTTTAAGCTAAGGATATTCAAAGGTTTAATGACTACTAGATAATTTGCTCCCAATTTTATTGGAAACATTAAAATTCAACAGGAAAGATGTTTCTTTATTCCATCAAGCATTCAATTACAGTTGCACACTAATACTGGTGCTTATTGAGAAATGAACTCAGAAGTGCTGATTTTACTTGGAGGGGGGGGGGAACTAAAAGCGACCACAAAAAATGTTACTGCTACCTAGACAGCAGGGCTGCTAAAGAAAGGCAGAAAAGCCTGAGTTTAAGTTACCCAGAAAATAAAAATAAAAAGAAAAGCACAAAGTTTGCATGCCTACAAACTAAACTTCCCCAGTTACAAAATAAAATCATTCCAATTGAAAAAACAAAAACTAAATATTGGTCTGCAATTGAGGATCAACATCAATCCTAGCCACACCTTCTTCAGCAACTTTAGGGAGCTCCAACTCTCCGACCACCAATCCGGCGACTCCACTAACCTCCCCCCTAAGTATTCTGTCCGCCGCCTCATCCACATAGTTTGGATCGTTTTCATCTATGGCAGGAGGAGCTGCACCCAGTTCATTCTCCGCAGTGTCCCTGGGACCCTCCCAAGTATGCTTTCCCCCGTGACCGGACTTATGCTGACGGCCTAACGGAATCCCATCAATAGGACGATGGTCTTGTCTCTGCACGCCCTTGTCAATCAGTTTCTTTTCTATGTACTTAAGCGTGTCCACGTTGTGACTGTCTATTTCCACTTTCTCCGCACGCTTTCGCCCCTCCTCGTCTCTGCTTACGGCTCTGAACGTAACAGTTTCTTTGGTATCATCATCTACACGATTCATTTCCTCAACTTTTATTTATTTTTGCTGCTGAAGAAAAATATGTTGTGGGTGTGGGTCTTTAATGTCGTTATTGACGGTGGAAAATGCTATGTTGGGTCAAGGGAAAGAAATATGGATCGAGAGGTAGAGGAGAGGATTCTGCCTGGGGAAGATAGGCCGAGTAGCAGGCTGGCTGGCAGCCAAGGCATTGAGAATTCGTTGGCAAGGTGGGAGAGGGGGATGAGTGCCACTTGTTGGATGCGGTAACGTGTCTTGTTCTCGTCACCTCATGCTGTGACTAATGCCTTCTAATTTATTCATTCATGTTTTTAATTTGTCAAGGAGAAGAAAATGGTGTTTGCACTTTATTTTTTTATTATTTACATCCTCATTATTTATTTTAGGAAAATTTATCAAATTGATCCCTAACATTTTTAAATTTTTTTTTAATTCTTAATATTTAAAATCAGCCAAAATAGTCCCTAACATAAAAATTACGAGTCAGTTTGATCCTAATGCTCGTATTTGCTCATTTCTCCAATTAAAAAATAGCACACATCTCTTACGTGGGTATAATTTCAAGGGCAAAATCAGAAAATACACTTCTTTTTTGGTTGAGTTTTCCACCTTTCCTTCATATTTTCCCAATTAAACCATAATTGCCTTGCATCAAAACCAAATTTGAAGAGGGAAAACGCAGCTGCAACTGGATGGCTGTGCAATTGAGGAAGAATAGCAAGAAAATGCAAAGAAGAAGCTAACCTATTGAAGAATACGATAGATCCAAACAACGAGCGATGTTTTTGTGAAAAGGAACCCCTCATTGTGACTTCTTGGAAACTTGTAAATCCAAGGAGAAGATTCTATGGCTACCCAAATTATGAAGTAAGCTTTCTAAACAATCTCATGTTCATCCGGAAGAGCGAAGTATGTTTTTCGATTTTTCCCTTTAAATTATGCCCACGTGAGAGAGCGCGTGCTATTTTTAGCCAAAAAAATGAGCAAATATGAGCATCAGGACCAAATTGGTTCATAATTTATATGTTAGAGATTATTCTGGCTGATTTTAAATGCTAGAAACTAAAATTTTTTTTTGTGAAAATGTTAGGGACCAATTGGACAAATTTTCCTTTATTTAATTATATAATTTAATAGATGAAAATTATATGATTAAAATGATAGTAGAAATATGATTAATAAAATAGGAGTGTACCTAACACTTCACTTTAGTGTGGTTTTTATTTGCAAGTTTGCAATGTAAAATTTCGTGTCAATAAGATTTTCTTTAATCAAGATTTTATTTTAAATAGTAATTAATAAATAAGATCGTGAAATTTCATTCCATCAAACTTAAATGTCCCTGAACACAGCGAATGTTACAAAAGATGGAAACTTAAAAACTCCGATCAATGAGCTAGACAATGAATTACCTCTCTTGCATGTCTATGTAGACAATGAGCTACCTCATTGTTTCATGTTTCACCGAGACACCTACTGAACCTTGCAACTTGACAATGTACGAACAAGCAATTTAGCATCCTTAATCCGATTATCAGGATTAGAATTACTGAGTCAAAAATTTTATATCTGGTTTGGATTGTTATTTTTTGAAATTTTTATAAAAAATATATTGTAACAATTTAATATATGTAAAGTAAAAAAAAATAATATATGTAAAGTAAAAAAGATTGAAAAATACGTTATGTAAAAACGTTTTGAGAGAAAAGGACCACACCTCCGTTTGGCAATTGAGTTTTTTGTAGGGGTGACCCGAACCAGACCCGCCAATCCGAAACGGGTCAGGATACCTGACACGAACCCGAAAATTTCAGGTTGACGAGTTGGCGGGTCGACCCGAAATGACCCGAAACTTAATTTTAATTTATTAATTTATCACTGTAATTTCTAATAAAATCAATTTCTCACAAAATTAATTACATCATCAAGTAATAAAAATTTAAATAAATAATTTCAAACCAAATCTAAAATAAATTAAATACCGTAAAAGTGTTTTATTCCAAACCAAATATAAAATAAATTAAAACAGCATAAAAGTAAAAAATAACATAATATATTATTTGTCCAAATATAATAATTTCAACTTCACACAAGTTAAATAAATTCATTTAGGATTAAGTAATTAATGCCTTTGAAAAAAAAGAATGATTTAGTTTAGTTAGATAAAATAATTTTTATGTTTATTAAATTATTTTTAATTCATAAACGGGTCACATCGGATCATATTGTAGAAGTTATTTAAAAAAATTTTGAAGTGTTTTTTTTTTTGAATATTTTGAAGTGTATAGTTTAAAAACTTTGAGAAGTTTTTTGAGATTACTGTAGTTAAAGTTTTTAAAACTTGTAGCAGGACAAACTTGACAAAAAACTTACTATCAAACAAGGCTAATTTCAGACCTACTTGCACAAAGAATATTTATGATTTCAGGGGTTAATCCAGGTCAAATCTGGGCTCCAACTAGCAACCAGAAGTTGCTTATCTGTTCAACAATTTATCTTTTCTGGTTGTAGATCGCTCATGGCCCAGGTATGTTTCTGTCATTCTGCTTTTGCCCCGGCCCAATATTACTTCTATACATATCCCACAACTTGATGTCTGGATAGGCGTTGTACCTTAATCTGAGGCGCGTACATTTTTTTTTTTTTTCAATCGACATTTGTCTATTTTAAACTTATTTCTACTCTTACGCAAACTTATATCATGAGAAGGGTCCAATTGGACCATGAAAAAATCAACGAACCAGACGAGTGCTCTATGCACCCATATAAATTTAAGTCAATTAAAATGACAGTTACTTAAAATGAGAGCCGTATATAATGACAAATAGTAGAAGATAAGATTTGAAATCTTGATCTCCCACCCCACTCAACCTTAAACACTATGGTAGCAGCCCAAATGGCTATTGGTTCCGAGGCGGTATTTACTTCATAAATATGATAAAGGAAAATTATCATATCTTAAATTCCTAATATATAAATACCAAGGGTCATTTTTAGGAAATTACAGGAGCCAACCCTCGATTTTTAAGAATAGATTTGTGAACATTTTTTGGTAGATAAGATTTTAATAATACACAACAAAATACGGGGCATACCCCTTATAAATTTCTAACTCCAATAAATTTCATAAGCAAAAGGAATAGAAAGAAGCTCGCAGCCGCTGCAAATTAAATCAGAACACAACAGCAAATCTTTATTAGCCTATGTCATTACAAGCCACAGGAGTGTTTCTTGTTTTATGCAGAATCTCTCCCAGCATTTTTCTACACAGTGTTAGACGAAGACACACACTTAGTTTTATAATTCTCAAGAATTAATCGCTCTCAATTTGCATCTCTTAATTAAGCTAAATTGAGAAGATCAGTTGTATGGACTATAAACTAAGGTAAACAGCACCGGAGCTCTTTATTACTTTTCACTGTACAATTTTAAAAATTACTTGTTATTAGTTTGCATAGTGTGGCAGAAAACTAAGAAACTCTTGATTTTCAAGGAGATAATAAATGTAGATCGAAGACTATTAAGACCGAAGACAAAGTCATAGAATAATTACTTTCAGGATAAGATTACCATACATTTCCAAACTCTCAATTTCCTCCCTATGCTAGTTTTTGCTTCAATTTCATAAAACTCTATTGGCTAGGCAGAGTTTATTTTTACACAGAATACATACTCTGCATCATATCATCTTCTGCTGATGCCTGATAGTGCTGCGATGGGGGGTGGGGAGGGGTGGGGAAGGGATAGGGCACTGCAGTCTGTATTTAATAGGAGGCAAGATACCTGCAAAACCAAAAACATCATCCAAGTTCAGCATATCTGATTCATCTATTAATTTAACAACAAAAGAAATGGACAAGAGGTTCACATGGCCTACATTGAGGATCAACATATAGATATCAACCTGGAAATAATGAGCATTGTTGGCCTACATTGAGGATCAACATGTAGACATTCTCTTGCTAGTTTGAGTATGGATATCAGACTCTTTTCAATTTGTTGATTGGGATGCAGAAGTCTTTGGTCTAGCAAGTCTTTTAATTCTATCTCTTCAGGCTTTGAAGACAATAGATTAGCAATCAAGTCACCAGGATGCTTTCCTTTGATTACTTCCATTGTCAGGACCCCAAAGCTATAAACATCACACTTCTCGTTAACTTTCATCGTGTAGGCAAATTCTGCAAAAGAGAGTTGGAAAATGATTTTTCATGATATGTGATCATACTTGAATTTACTAGTTAACAAATTAGTGACAGGAAAAGGAAAAAAAATAATTTTATTACCTGGTGCAACATATCCATATGTGCCTGCAAGAGAACTCCAGTTAGATGAGTCTATTCTGAGAAACTTGGAACTGCCAAAATCTGAAACATGAGCCTCGCATTCTGGATCAAGCAAAATGTTGTTGCTTGATATGTCTCGGTGTACAATTGGTGGTGAACAATCATGATGCATGTAAGACAAACCATGAGCGATGCCTTTGATGATATTCAACCTCTTTTGCCAGTCTAGTTCCTTAGCTGCTTCTTCTATGCTCAAGATTTTGGCCAAGCTTCCCCTTTCGAGGTACTCATAAACCAAAATTGAATGCTGAGCATTTGAGCAGAAGCCAAAGAGTTTCACAATGTTCCGATGCTTGATTTCTGTCAAGGCCCTGATCTCATTCAAGAAACTTTTATCCTTTGCCACATTAGGTACGTTGTGAAGTCTTTTTACAGCTACTACCTCTCCTGATGGAAGCTGTGCTTTGTAAACACTTCCATAACCTCCTTTCCCAATGCAAAATGTTTCACTGAACTCTTCTGTAGACCTCACGATTTCTTTATACAATGCTTTGCCATCATAAGCACATATGGCAAATAAACCGCCCTTATTCACCTCCGTATCTCCCGCTCTCGAATTTTGTTTTCTCCAATCACGCAATCTGAGAACACCGAACAATGCACCAAGAAGTATGCACGATCCCAGAAGAGGTAATACAATTATGAGAACAAGTTCCTTGCTTTTATCGTTGACATGCTTTTTAATCAACCGGGAACTTTCACAGGCTTGTAACGCTGTAATATTGCCACACAAACCTTTATTTCCCTTTACTTCTTCGAAGGTTAGATTCACAAAAGCTCTACCACTCGGAATTGGGCCCTCCAAATTATTAAAAGAAAGATTAATGTGCAATAAACCAGGCAATTCTGCCAAAGCCTTTGGGATCAAACCAGAGAGGTTATTCTGGGAGAGATCCAATGTCCCCAAACTCTGCAAATTTTGAAAATCAGATGGTATCTCTCCTGTGAAGAAATTTTGACTCAAATCCAGTTCAGAAAGTTGGGTTAACTTCCCAATCTGCAATGGAATATTTTGACTTAAAACATTATTGCTCAAGTTCATGTGAAACAAGTGTTTCAAATCTCCCAGAAGTTCTGGTAAAGTTCCATTCAAGGAGTTTGCGGACAGGTCTAGAAATTCCATTAACACTCCCAATTCTTGAGGTATACCACCAGTAAGTTGGTTGTCATGTAAATCTAGTTTAAACATAGAAGCTAACTTCCCAACTTCCCTCGGTATCTCCCCTGATAAATAATTCGAAGAAAGATTAAGTGTATGTAGTTGAGTCAAATTTCCAATTTCCAGAGGTATACCACCCATGATGTTATTCTTTGCAACTATAAGGGCTTTCAGCATTTTGCATTTACCCCAGTTGCTGGAGAGTTTCCCATAGAATTGGTTATTGCTGAGATCAATGAAATCCAGGACTGGATAGATTCCAAACATTTCTGATAAGTTTCCTTGGAAACGGTTACCGTCGAAACGGGCCCTAACTAAGCTTGAGCAGTTTTGCAAGCTTTTAGGGATTGGACCGGTAAGCATGTTCTCCGATACAGAAATGTTTTGGAGAATTCCACTTTGACATAATAGTTCTGGCAATGGACCGGAGAACTGATTTCTAAACAATTCCAAAGCAACCAACTTACTTAGGTTTCCAAGCTCTTGTGGAATGGTACCAGAAAATTGATTGTTTTGGAGATCCAATAATTTCAAGTTACTCAAGTTTCCAATTGAATCTGGAATGTGACCAGAAAGTTGATTTGAAGAGAGATATAGATACACCAACCTATTGAGGTTACCAAAAGTGGGCGGAATGGTACCAGAAAATTGATTCTCATGGAGAGCTAAAAGTTCCAAGTTACTCAAGTTACCAATTGAAGCAAGAATGGAACCATTAAGTTGATTATTAGAGAGAGACAGTTCAATCAAATTGGCCAAATTACCTAGTGACTTTAGAATTGCACCAGTGAGATTATTTTGATACATGTAAAGAAGCTGAAGTGAGCTCAAATTCCCTATCACTGGAGGAATGGGACCAGATAGGTGATTTTGGGAAAGGCTTAGATTCACCAGCCTATTGAGATTACCAAAAGTGACTGGAATTGAACCAGAAAAATGATTGTTATAGAGATACAGTACTTCCAAGTTACTCAAGTTACCAATTGAAGCAGGAATGGAACCACTAAGTTGATTGTAGGCTAATTCCATATTGGTAAGGAATTTCAAATCACCCACTTCTTTGAAAATTGAACCTGAAAGTTGATTTTCATAGAGATATAGTTTAATCAAATTGGTTAAATTACCTAGTGACTTCGGAACTGCACCTGTAAGATTATTTTGACACAAGGAAAGAAACTGAAGTGAGATCAGATACCCCATCGCCATGGGAATGGGACCTGAAAGTTGATTAGTTGCAAAATCTAAATGAGTCAAGTTTCTCAAGTTGCAAATTTCATGCGGGATTTTGCCTGACAGCTCATTAGCCCTGAAATCAAGATAAATGAGTTTCGACAGGTTACCTATTTGTTTTGGTATATGGCCAAAGATCTGGTTAAACCTGAGATCAAGATATTCAAGATTTGGGAGCGATGAGAACGGGAAATCATAGAGGCTACCTTTAATACTCCAATCTGAGAGGTTCAACCTGTTGACACTTCCATCAATGCAGGAAATACCAGCCCAAGTGCAAGGAAGTACAGAAGAATTCTTGGCATTGCCTGATTGAAGTTTCCATGAGGTTAGGAAGCTATTGTTCTGGTTCAAAAAACTGGCTTTCCATTTCAAAAGAGCAGCAGCCTCTTCAGCGGAAGCTGAAGCTCCACATTTGGGGTGAAAAGATGGGAAAAATATGACGACCAGAACGAATATGGAGATTATTTTGAAAGAACCCATGATTGCTTTCAAGTTCAATTCAAGTTGGCTAACCTTGTTACTCTGTACCACAAATGAAGCTAGTATTTATCCGATCTGTACATGGAAGACTTCAGAGGTCTTCTTGCTCTGTCCCCACTTTCTTTGTTTTCATTTAATTTTGAGATTGAAACACGTATGATGTCTATTCCAATGGGCCAAGAAATTTAAAGCAATGAAAGCTTCCATGAGATTGACCATTTTTATCTTCAATCACTAATTTTTCCTACTGAATCTACAGAAAAAGATGACTCGAGTGCCTCTTGGAGAAGGAACACTTTTCGCCTGCTTCCTTAATGACGATGAATCTATTGGCTGCGCAAATTATGCTATAGTTCTATATTTCCTTGACATGGAAAGCTAGTTTTCTGTCAATTCTAGAAGCAGTTTTAGTTGGTCTAGTTTTTCCGAAATAGAATTTAGTTTGTATGTGTATCAGAACTTCTATGTTTGTCTGTTTAACTTCAAGTATTGTCTGATGGTAAAGACGTAAAGTATGCTAGTTCAATTAATGATTCTATCATCTGGGGGGATTCTCCCCGCAACGGATCTTCTGTCCCACATCCTGTGCCACTCTTTGTCCCACTTTTTATTATATTGCTATTTCTCCTTCACAAACATCATGTTTGAATTCTTTTTTATTTTTTTAAGATCCAATAACTATTAATTGAGTAATACACAAAATTTAACAAACTCAAAAAATCAAAATGCATAAAAAATGAGATTTTTTATGAATTTTCTGTTGTATTTTTTAATTTTCTATTATATATTAGTTTTTTGAAGCTGTTGTATTTATTTTTTACTCAATTAATAGTTATTGGATCTTAAGGAAATAAAAAAGAATTAAAACATGATGTTTGTGAAGGAGAAATAGCAATATAATAAAAAGTGGGACAGAGAGTGGCACAGGATGTGAGACAGAAGATCCGTTGCGGATTCTCCCCCACATTTTGTACTGTCCACTCTTTATATTAACTCCTCAATTCTTTAGTATTACATGGTTTTTCTATCAAAAACGTATGTTTGATTTTTATCCACATTGATCTATTGATCAAAATAAAAGCAACATATATACACACACACATACATACATATATAAATATACACACATATATATATATTATATAATACTATGTAGCGACATCAATAAGTTATTATATAAATCCAAGAACGCACAACAACATCAAAAAGTTAACAATAATCTATATCGATACTATCTATATTATATTATTATATATAAAAGTGCCTTGAATGGGCATTTGATTATCCATTTAGTAATGTGCTAAAACAATACTAATACTGATTGGCATATTATCATCCATTTAGTAATTTCCTCTTGAAATATTAATACTATCCACTGGGCAGTAGGATGCTATGTCTCTAACTATGTTAGACTCTGAGGCCTGTAGTAGTTAGTGTACTACTAACGCGTGGAATCTATGCAAAACAACAAGTTGAAGGGATTCAGGGAATTCGTTTTTAAATATCCACATGCTTTTTTCTATTACTATTTTAATAAGGTTCAACTAAAAATTATTTTGGGATACAGCAGTCGTGCTTGTTTTCAATCAAATTTGAGGTAGTGCCCAATTGGCTGATATTGAATTTAAAATTTTAAAATTTTAAAATTTTAAAATTGGGATACAGCAGTCGCTAAAATTTTAAAATTCTTATTTCTTGATATTGAATTGAGGGGGTAAACGGGTTTAATCAAACGAACATCTAATGTTCAATTTTGTTTTACTATTTTTAACGAATTTAAAATTGTGCTCAATATTGGCTTATAGAGCCAAACTTCAGTGAACTTTTATCGATTCAAACTCAAGTCGAATTTGAGTAGGTTAAACTTTTTTATATGTAAATTATACTTTTATTCTAGCTAATAGAGTTAACTTCGAGTTGAGTTTGACAATTCAAATTTAATATTTAAACTTATTTTATTAATTTTAATTAATTTGAAATTGTGCTCAACATTAGCTTGTTTACTTGCATAGCCAAATTTAGATAGATTTTTATCTGACTAAACTCAAATCAAGCTCAAGTAGATTAAATATTTTCAGACGTAAATTTCACTTGCATGCTAATAGAGCCAAGTTCAAGTTATATTTGACAATTACAGAACACAAAAGGTTATTTAAGTTTAGTTTGACTAGTTGGCGAAATCAAGTTCAAATGAGCTTTTACCGAGCCAATCTTAATTCGATTATCAAGTAATTTACTTCATTTTTTAGCCTTTATTGGAGTATTATTTCTTTTCAAGTGGATCCTTACCGAGTTAAATTCGATTCAAATATCATGTAATTTAATTTTTATCACCTGACAATATATTTAAAGTAAAACTTGGCCCTAACTAGTCTTGTAAGTCCAATTTCTGTCCCCCATCCCTGCCTCACTCAATCCATCATCACGTTCATTGCCAACGCTTCCCCTTCTTCAATTTTCTTTTTTTCCCTATCTTGTCCTCTAGCAATATCTTTCAAATGTTTCATGATTGACTCGGTCATCATGACTTAATCAATGGTAACTGCTTTTAAAAGTCTTGAAAATGATGGAAAAAGTAGGACCAAAAGGAATATGGAGATTATTTAGAAGAACCCGTTAATATCCTTACTGTACAAGGAAGACTTCACAGGTCTTCTTGTTCAGTCCCTTATCCTTCCCTTCTTCATTGTCTTTTCTTTTTGAGATTGGAACGCTCAAGGCGCAATGGTCCATGAAATTTAAAGCAATATTGGAACGTTTTAATGAGATTGACCATTTTATCTTCTATGACCAATTTTCCTACTGAATATGTAGAAAAAGGTAACTCGAGTACCTCCTGGAGAATGAGCACTGATTACCTAGCTAAGATCTAAACCACGATTGGTCTATAGGACACCAAATTTCATACTTTTTATAATAGCATATTTCGTCAACCATTTGGATTGGAGCTTTTGGATATTGTAGAAAAATTTACTATAACGAAGTGATGCATATGACGTAAAAAAGTTGTTGAAAAAATGTGTCAACGGAATATTTTAAAAATTTTACCAATTTTTTAGGCAGATTTAGTTGGTTGTAGTACTTGCCCAAATGGAATTTAGTTTGTATTGGAGTTTTGTCAAAACTCCTAAATCCGTCTATTTGATTTCCAGTATTTTGTGTATTTAGGTTAGGGTACCCCTTTCTTATCCTGTAATTAATAGCCTGCAATGTTCACCAGAAGCGAGATTAATTTCAGCCAATTCAAGAAGTTTAGGACTAATTATATTGACGGATGCTAAAACTTTATGAGAACCAAAAGTTCAAGAAAGGTCCAACAGAACTTGTGCAATATAAAAATACAAACACAAAATCAGCCACTCGACCTAGATAGAATGATAGATAGACTATGTTACAGAATGATAGATAGACTATGTTGATTGTATATGTGGCTTTGTTTCTAATAAATTTTTTTTTTGTCTAGTAGGACAGGAGTAGGATTTAAAAAGTAGAGAGGGAGAAGGGAGATTTAACTTCAAGACTTCTAGGTTTTAAAACCTCACCTTAGGCTACTAAATCAAAGCCTCTCGTCATGCATGTCATAGTTGTGCTGCTCTTGTTTTATCTTCACAATGTTTTTTCAAAGATTTTTACATAGTAAATTTTTTCCTCGAACAATAAATCGAAAATTTTATTAACTCATCTAATAATCTTTTATCATCTAAAACATGCTTTTATTTGCGCTTCAATGATGAGTTTTAAAAAACTATTGTTGTGTTGCCAAAAAACAAAAAAAAAAGGAATAAAAACCTAAAAACAACCATAAAATTGGATTGAAATTCTTTTACAGTGGCATCATTTTTTTTAAATTTATGCTAATTCTTAATGAATGTACTAAATTGCATCTGCTACACTCATTAAGCATGAAGCACTTGAAATAGTCAACAGAAGGACCCAACGAATCGTTAAAAGATCCAATGAACTAAATGGACTTAAAATAAGACTCAAACTAAAGTACAAAATAAAAAGAAACAAATTGGAAACTACTATTGACTAAAAGAGAGAAAAGAATATGAAGAATGAGTGGTTGTTGCTATTTGACAAGTGTATATTCTCTTTCTGATCGTGTTCTCAGTCCTTATACGAACATATTAGTGAATTTGCCTCCAATTTTGAGATGAAAATTTTATAAACTCCCTAACTTAACAATTCGTCATTTTTTCGCTTATGACAATATATTATCTTTTGGGCCTTTTTGTGTTAGGACTAGACCCAAGAAATTGACGAACGAGAATAATAGAGTTCTTGGCAACTCAATAATAACAATAACAGAATAAATAAATCAAACAGAGAGACACGAAATTTACGTTGTTCGGTCCAATTGATCTACGTCCACGGGCGAAGGGGTAGCAGATTTACTATAATAGAAAGAGAGTACAAAACCTTAGGAAATAATTCCCAAGTCCAAAAGGCACCTAAACTGAAAACACAAAAGAGCCTAAATAGCACTAAATGCTTAATGGCCCAAAGACTCATGACTTGCTCTTTTGGTTTGATGTCAAACCAAAACCTCTCTTAGACTGGGGCGTGAGCCCCCTAAAAACTCTCTTGAACTGGTGCACATGGCACTTGGGCTGGTGCTCTTAGCACAATTAAACTCACTTAAGTGCACTATATTTATAACTATCGCAAGGAGAGCTTTCTTTGTTAAACTCCCGATGTGGGATTCAAAGACACACTCAACAAATCTCCACCTTGGCATGTATCCAATATCGGCAAATAATAGACGAATAGCAAACAAGCTCTACCTTCTCCATAGAAGTCCCAACGGATCTCAACGAACCATAAAAGTCCCAACGAACCACAACAAGCCACCAACGAACCAATATGCAAAAGGCTCAACAGGTTCCAACGGGCCAAATCTCACAAAATGTTCAACAGATTCCAACGGGTTAAAAAAAAACACGAACATAGTAATCTTGCTTCACCTTCTTCTCAACACCCTTAATGAGTTCCAACAGACCAAATAACTATTCTTCAATACCCAATTGAACTCCAACGAAATTTTTTTCTTCACTCTCTGTAGCACCCAAAACTTGTTATTGTTATCAAGAACCCAAGTTCTGACCATGACCCAAAACCTGAAGCTCTGATACCAGTTTGTTAGGACTGGACCCAGGAAATTGACGAACGAGAATAATAGAGTTCTTGGCAACTCAATAATAACAATAACAGAATAAATAAATCAAACAGAGAGACATGAAATTTACGTTGTTCGGTCCAATTGACCTACGTCCACGGGTGAAGGGGTAGCAGATTTACTATAATAGAAAGAGAGTACAAAACCTTAGGAAATAATTCCCAGGTCCAAAAGGCACCTAAACTGAAAACACAAAAGAGCCTAAATAGCACTAAATGCTTAATGGCCCAAAGACTCATGACTTGCTCTTTTGGTTTGATGCCAAGCCAAAACCTCTCTTAGACTGGGGCATGGGCCCTCTAAAAACTCTCTTGAACTGGTGTACATGGCACTTGGGCTGGTGCCCTTAACACAATTAAACTCACTTAAGTGCACTAAATTTATAACTATCGCAAGGAGAGATTTCTTTGTTAAACTCCCGATGTGGGATACAAAGACACACTCAACATTTTGATTTAGGCCTAAAAGAATGTACATTGAGGATCCACATGTAGATATTCTCTTGCTAGTTTGAGGATGGATATCACACTCTTTTCAATTTGTTGATTGGGATACAGAAGTCTTTGCCCTGACTCTTTCGTATCACAATGAACCAACGTGGGGAACGGGGTGGCAGGTAGGGCGACCAACTGTTAAAATTTTAAAATTCTTATTTTTTGGTATTGAAATTAGGGGATAAACAAGTCTAATCAAGCGAGTATCTTAATGTTTAAATTTTTTTTAATGAATTTGAAATTGTGCTCAATATTGGCTTATTTATTTATAGAGCTAAAATTAAATAAACTTTTATCAAATCAAACTCAAGTCGAACTTGAGCAGATTAAGCTTTTTCACATGTAAATTACACTTTTATTATAACAGAGTCAAGTTCGAGTCGAGTTTGATAATTTATCGAACACAAAATGCTGTTTAAGTTGGAATTGAGTAATTGACAAAATCAAATTCGAACAAACTCTTATCAAATCGAACTCGATTCGAATATCAAAAAATTTGATTTGTGTTTCAGCCCCTATTAGAAAATTATTTCTTTTCATGTGGATCCTTATCAATATTAGTTTTTGCCACCCAACAATATGTTTAAAATCAAAATTGAACCTCCAGTAGTCTTGTACACGTCCAAGTTTGCTCCTCCTCCCAATCCCACCCTGCCCCGCCCCACCCCACCATATTCATTGCCAAAACTTCCCCTTCTTCAATTGTCTCTTTTCCCTTCTTGTCCTCCATCAATATCTTTCAGACGTTTCGTGATTGACTCTGTTATCATGACTTTGATCAACAGCAAATACTTTTACAAGTCTTCGAAAATGAAGGTAAACGTAGGACCAAAAGGAATATGGAGATTGTTTTGAGACTCTGTACTGCAACTGAAGCTACAATGTATCACCACTGTACAAGGAAGACTTCGCAGGTCTTCTTGTTCCGTTCCTTCTTTGTTTTTCTTTTTGAGATTGGAACACTTAGGATGCAATGTTCCAAGAAATTTAAAGCAATATTGGAACACTTAGGATGCAATGATGAGATTGATCATTTTTATCTTCTATGACCAAGTTTTCTTACTAAATCTATAGAAAAAAGTAACTCTAGTATTTCTTAGAGAAGAAGCACTAATTACTTGATATCCGAACCACAATTGGTCTCTGTATGCTGAGTTATTTATGGTGTAGTTCTATAGCAGATTAGAAGTGAGATTAATTTTGGCCAGGATTAGAAGACGCATTTTTTTTGAAATTCAAGAAGTTTTGAACTAATTATATTGATGGATTCTAAAACATTATTACCCTTAAAAGTTCGATAATAAGATAACTTTCTCAACAGAAAAATACAAACATAAAATTGTGGGAATACATACAAGAAAGATACTAATTTTGTTTCAAGAATCGATTCTAGCATACAAATCTTGGTCATGTTACATTCTATATTAACACAAATTATTGTACTCCACAAAATTAGAAGAAACTTGAAAACTTATCACCCACTTTTAGGGTACCAGCATTCATAATCAATTAGCTAAATGAAAATGATATAGTAAGATTCCAAAGAAAACTTGCAAAACCTGATTTGGCCTCTCAATTAGCCACTTGAGCTAGATAGATTATGTTATATAGAAAGTCTCTGCAGGTAGTTGGTTGTGTATGTTAAATTTATGCTTTTCTTCTTTTATCTTCACAATCTGTTTTTAAAGGTTTAGTAATTTTTTCCCTCGAACGATTAAAATTGAAATATTATCAATTTATCTAATAATATTTTCTCATCTAAAACAAATTTTTAATCTTTTTCAATGACGAATTTTAAAAGACAATTTTTGTTTACAATATATTAAATACAACCATAGAAAATGGATTAAAATTCTGTTACAGTGACATCATTTGGTGTCTTTTTTTTTTTTTAAATTCTAATTCTTGTTGAATGTACTAGACTACATCTACTACACTCATTAAGCATGAAGCATATAATTGACATTAGGTCTTGTGTGTGCCTTGCTGAAATAATCAGCATCCCATTTGATTGCCTCAAGAGCATGCTCCATTTCTCTGTAACACCCCATGAGAACATTGTACCCACCCATTTCTTTGTCAACTCATCCTAATTCAATTTGTTCCCCAAATTCAACATTGTAACTGTGAATGCCTTGCTGAAATAAAATGCAATTCTTGTACTGATATTTTGGTTAAGATTAGTCTTAATTTGCGGCGATTTAATTATTAGAAAATAATTTGAAAATTTCTTGTAATTTTCAGATCTGTTCAGATGTCTAGAACAGGCACTTTCGAGTTCTTCTTTTTCTTTGTTGTTATTTGGTTCTAACTGTGTCCTAAATCTTGTTCTGGATCTGAAAACAAAAAAGATATACAGGGGATGTAATAAAGACAATCAACTAGACCAAAGCGGGGGTCTTTATAACTACACTTGAATGAGCAATTTCTTTTGAACATATAACTCATTTTCATACCTCTCATAAACAATTTTTCAACAAAGGAATTTCCACATCTGATGGGACAATTAAGGTGTATATGAATGGCCAGCTCTGCTAAAAGCCAAAGATTTTCAGAAACTTGATTGCCAAAAGAAATTTTGATTTTGAACATTATTACAAAGCTAGGGAGAAGAGGAATGATCAAAGGAAGCACACTATTTTTCACCATACTAATTAAACAGCATTTCTTGATTAATTGTTGTATGCAAACTGTGAACTAAACAGATCAGATTTTATGATTCGCCCAACAATTTCAACATGAAATATCAAGTAAATGTCAAGAAATTGGTAGATTAAATTGATTTTTTTTTTTTGTATCTTAACCATATAAATTGATCTATTCATGTACTTTCCTGCATTCAAAATGATCCAGATGATAAATTATGAACAGTGGAAGGAGGAAATTGGTGGGATGCCCTCATTTTTTTTGCCCCTGGTTATTAGACAGATCATAGATGGAAGCAAAAATGTATACATTGTAGCAAATTGACAGCTTATCTATTTATTCCAAAAAAGGAAAAAAAAAAAAAGATGAGCTCAAATGGGCAAAGTAGAGAAACAGTTGACCGAAATTTTGCAACAAATAAATTTTGCAATGGACCTTGCTTATCTGAGACTAAATCACTGCTTAAATGCATTGATAGGACGGCCTCCAACTTCCTGTTTTTGAACGGGGCCACGACTCAGTTTATCGGAAATGCACTTGATACTGGATGTAGCAGATACAGTAATCAAAGAGGTGCACTTGCCATTTTAATCTCGCAAGGAAAGTTTGAGATAAGTCAAGCCGAAATTGAGAATGCAAAATGCAGTTCTTGTACTGATATTTTGGTTAATATTAGTCTTAATTTGCAGCGATTTAATTATTAGAAGATAATTTGAAAATTTCTTGTAATTTTCAGATCTGCTAAAAATTTTTTCAGATCTATTGTTCTGTTATATTGTAGATCTGTTATTTCAAGTACATCTTTAACTTGTCAGTAGGGCATTAATATAAATCAAATCGTACTAGATGATTTCCTGTAATTCGTTAATGAAACTTGCTTTTATTAAAAAAAAATTGGCATTAATTTGCAACTTGGCGTTACTTGAATTGCCAGAAGATGCTGATAAGTCGTCATTATCATCCGATGTGGCTACTGCAACTCACAATTAACAATTAGCCTTCAGTATCGACTTAAGCCTCCCACCCAAAAAAAAAAAAAAAATCTCCCATTTATTGCAGAGTGTATGATTAATTAAGCTTAAATCAAATGAAAAGTCAATGTTTTGTATGGAAGCAAGTACATTCAATCACTGGGGGAAGGGGGAGAGGAGAGATGAGTTAGGTTTGGTGATACGGAAGAGGGAATGTAAGTGTGAGATATCAAGTTTAAAACTTTCTACTTACGGTAAAAGTAAATTAAAAAAAAAAAAAGGTACGTTCAATCATTCACAAGATATTCAAAACTAGTTCCCTTTTAAGAAAAATGTAGATAACACCCTCTAATTAACAATAAAATAAAATAACTCATGACAGGTTGTCAGCCTGTGGAATAATAAAAACCTGTTCAAACTAAAAATAATTTCTGTAGATAGCGGTGAGTAGGGTCGAATCCACAGGAACTGGGAGTAATTGTTTCTTTTCAAATTCACAGTGACAAGGGGTGTTTTTATATCAGGGGTGACAATTTAAGCAATTCAATTAAAAATAAAATAATAAAAATAAAAATAAAATAGCCAACTAGAAATTAAATAATAATTTACTAAAATCAAATGAGTGATAATTAAGGATCTAGCCAAGAAATAACTTTAGCAATGGTTTACCTAATTGATTATCGATGCAAAGCCAATTCCAATTATTTACCAATAAATAGATTATAACTGCCAAACAAGCGATGACAGTCAACCCCTCCTTATTGTGTCGGTGATTAAGGTAAGCCCGTTAATCACTGCTCTAATTGAGAAATAATCTTTGGTACGCCCATAAGATTTAATTCCTCAATTGCCTTACGTATTAGAGGAGCCCTATTCTAACCAAATAACGCACTACCAGGGTTATTTTAGGTTAGCCCGCGTATCCCCCTGACACAAATCTAATTATGCCAGTTGTCACTATATCAAGGCAATTAAACAATTACGGATTTAATGCCCTAATTGACAATAGATTACCAAATTAACTAATTATCTGGATCCAAGACAATCAATTAATTAAATAATCATAAGCACTGTAACCAGAGAATATGCGAATATCAATAAATAAAAGAAAAAAATAAAATTAAATCGATCTCACAATTTTCATGCGAATCAAAATCTTCATTGTTCCTTGACTGGAAAAGCAGGTTTAATTCATCTCGGACGTGAAAAACCCATACAAAGCGAAAGTAACAATTGCTGCCTTTGTCATTAATCGGGAGAATTCAATTTGCTTGAATTACGAAAGAAAGGGATACCTTTATGGTGGGAACCTGCCTATGGTAGGAATGGTGGCAGGGAGCGACACGTGTTGGGGGCAAAACGGTCCAAACGGAGACGTTAAAGTGATGGTGAGCGCGTGGAGAGGAAATGAAGCAGACAGCGTGCGGAATGAAGCAAACAAAGCACACAGAGTTCCGTACTATCGTCCTGGGTTGGGACAGGATGTCTTATTGCAGGTTAGAAGGAGAGGCATTTATTGTATTTGCAAATGTACCCATTACCGCAGCAAAAATGCTGCAAATGCCTTGGACAAAAAATGTGCGTAAAGAAGGTTCAGAAATTTGAAGAAAGAAAGAATGATTAGCGCACAGCAGTTATGAAAAAAAACTTATGCGAAGCAGTTTTTTTTTGTTATTTGAAATAACAGAAAAGTGTTGTATTCATGATTAAAATTGAGTACGTTACTTAGTGTGGAGTTTTAATATACTTGGATAAATACTCGATCGTATGTGAATAAATTAGTTTTTTTACACAAAAAATTTATGCATATATAAATTTTTTGTGTAAAAGTTTTATAGGAAAGTAACCGAAGAATTTTGTCCGCGCCGCAGAAAAAATGGACAAGTCAAAAAACTTGGTCTGAAAGGGAAAGATACAGGTTAATAGCATTATTGTTTAAAGTTCTGAACAAAGAGATATATTTATGCTGGTTAAATGGCGGTACTTTGACATTTAGTAAAGGAAAATCATAGAAAGCAGTCCATTTACGGAAAAAAGGTGTCGGTAATAAAAATACCAGCTCTCAACGGCTTTGTTATCAGACCTCCAAAGAATCAGCAAAGTCCCAATAGTTGAGATACTAATTTTTTGCAATTTATGCGGAATTAAATTGTTTGTTGCAATGTAAACATATTAATGAAAATTAGTGATTGGAAAGCACTTAAGTCAAAAGGATTTGTGTAAAAGGGAAAGGAAATGCCGAAATGTACAGGGCTTGTATTTCACGATCGAAGGACTAGAGTGCTGTTTTTGAAAAGTACCCAGAAAAGTATGTAAGCCAAGCGGAACCGAATGTTTGTTAATTAAAATACCAAACCTTTGATTGTGTTTGAAATGTTATCCATTGGCATGGTAAAGTACCAAGTTTGCATGAAACACCTCATCTCTAAAACCGGTTTTGGACGTTTAAAAAATGTAAATGGTGGATTAAGCAAAATAAACCGGTTTTACAATAAAACACTTGCTCTTTATGGCTTTCCCGCATTATAGGAACAAAGTACCCAATTTTTGCATAAAAAAAAGTAGGTTTTGGATAAAATGAAAAAAAAAACCCGTTTGCAATAACACAGCAGCTATTGACGGCTTTCTTCCGTAATACGAACAAAGTACCCGTATTTGCATAAACCGCTTTATTTAGGAAATTAAATGAAATAATTCCATTTTGTCGTAAAACACCATCTCTTTATGGCTTTGCACTAGTATAAGAACAGAGTACGCTTTGTTTGCATAACGGCTGGTTATTTATCCGGAAAAAAAAACCAGCCTGTTTTTCAATAAAACAGTAGCTGTTGATGGCTTTCGTCCGTTAATGGAACACAGTGTCCGTGTTTCGACATACCATATTGTTTTTGGGATAAAAATATAATAAATCCATTTTGTCGTAAAACACTAGCTTTTTATGGCTTATCCAGCATTATAAGAATAGAGTAGCCTTTTAATTTTTTTTGCATAACACAATTTATTTATCGGATAAAAAAAAATTAACACCGGTGTTCAGTCGAACACTAGCTTTTTACGACTTTGCTCCATTATAAGAACAGAGAACCCCGTTTTCCATTTGAAAATGTATGTGGCGGAGAAAGTAAAATAAACCGATTTCGAATAAAACAGTAACTGTTTATAGCTTATAAGAACTGAGTACCCGTTGTAGGGGTGGAAAATTTTGTTTACGGGAACAAAATTTTAATCAGGTTTGCAATAAAACACCCTGTATTTACGGCATTCGTGCAATAAATTTTGTGAATTGTAGTAAGTATATTTCAATTTCTAAATTTGAATTATGTATTTTAATATGTATATTTGAATTATATTTTAATATATTTCAATTTGTATATTTCAATGATGTATTTGAATAGGTATATTTCAATTATGTATATTATATATATTATATCAATGTGAATATATTTAGTTCAATTATGTATAATATTATATATATTATATGAATTGAAATAAATAATATATATTTATATAAATACATTTATTTATATATAAATTAATAAATATATTTACTAAATTTTGTTTCATAATATATATTAATATGTATATTATGCATAAATTAAATTCAATATTAATGTGTATTATATATTTTATACATTTGTAATATTATATATTTATACATACAGATTACAAATTTTTTATTTTATTTGTAGTATATTTTTATATATTTATAATATATTTGCATAAATATTAGATAATATAATATATAATATATTACACATTTATATAAATGTACATTTATACATAATATATAAATATTTATGTATATTTATAATAGACATTTATATTATTTATAATATCTAATATAATACATTTATACATTTACATTAATATACAAAATATTAATTTTACCTTTATACATAATATTAATGCATGTACACATTTATATTAATTATATTAATACATTTGTACATAATATTAATATATATTTATAATATATTAATTTATACATTTTTATAATATTGATTTATAATTTATATGTTTTTAATAATATACACTTATACATGTAAATGTACATTTATATTATGTATTATATATATTTATACATTTATATTAATATACATAGTATTAATTATACATTTATACATAATATTAACACGTATATACATTTATACTAATTATACAAATACATTGCTACATAATATTAATATATATATTAATTTATACATTTATACTAATATACACTTATAATATGTATGGAAAACAAAATCATATACAGCGGAAATATGTATGCAAAAAAAAATCATGCGAAACAAAATGTCGTTCCAGGTTCATATAATAGACAAACGCCATAAACAGCTGCGACTTTATAATATGTATGCAAAACAAGCCTTAATATACAGTTATTATAAATTTAAATTTTTATGCAAAACAAAATCATGAAATATGTATACAGCGGAAAAAAGATTATTTTAATAACTTTTTGTCTGCGCATAGGGCATGCCAATTTTTACATTTACTAAATAACAACTAGTGAAGAACGGTGAGGCGGGAAAAAGAAGGGCCGAAACTGATTTGGGAAAGTAAACCCTAAATAGAGGTAATGGATTGTCGGGACTGTTGCTTGTTTAATTGAGGTGTAGCCCCAAAACAGGACTGAAGCGGGGAAAAATGTGTACATAGCTTCACCGTCTTTTGTTGTGAATGTCCGACATAGTCAGCGGAGGTACAGCGACGCTGGCGATTTCATGAACATCAATTGTCTTCTACAAGACTGCGAGTAAGGTGCGTTAGTTGTTTTCCGTATATTCCGGAGATCTGCGTTGTAATTCATTAATACCTGCAAAGGGGAATCCAAAGGGTGTGCAGATAAGGAGGTGCGGTATTGCAAGTGTGTCCTATTGTCCCTCGCGTCGCCACTTCCCGTGGATGGAAGGCAGCAGTGGCGAGTATCAAACGACGACGCATGTTTGTATGTGTTTATGTTCCGTTTCCGTTTAGGTTGGACTGAAACATTGTGCCATATTGCATCATGAAATTGCAAGAACAAGGCTGTAGCGATTAAGCTGTATGTTGTGTAACCTACAGTGATTGTCACAGGGGGAATCTTTAGCCCACTTTCAGTGGATTGTCATGTAGTCATTTTTGCCTGCAAGAACATACTGTACATCAGACAATTGTTCGTCACCTATGATGCCATTGATTGATTAGCTTCATCCCTTATTTTAGGTTTTTGAGGTGATCTGCTGTCATTCACTCCCACGGTACAATGTCGTCTTCGTCGCGGGTTGTTTGGAGGTAAGGTAGCAGTGCACAGTGTCAATTAAGCAAGCGTAAGCGTAAGTTTTTATTTTGTCATCATGCAGATGGAAGACCCAGACCGTAAGTGTGAACCAGTGTTTTCTGTAACCTACATTGATTGTTAGAGGGGGAATTTTTTTGGGGCTTTTTTGGGGGATTATCATGTCATAACATTTTGAAGTCAACAACATTGTGTCGATCAGATAATGTTCGTAACCTATGAAGGCACTGAATGATTACCTGTATTGCTTATTACAGGTTCGTAAGCTCATTTTGAGTCTTCCATTGGTGGTGTTGAATTGCAAAGTTTGTTGGAGACAGTTTTGAACGCAACAAAGTTGAATAAGCCCGCATAGCAGAATTAGCAATAAAACTGGTAACATGAAGCAAACGGGATTGCGAATGCGAATGGTGGAAGGGCATCTATGGAGCACACGGGATGTTGCTGCGAGTGCCGAAGGTGAAGAAAGTGGCAACAGATTAAAAATTGTCCATTCAACAACCAACTGCACAACAGAACAGATTTTAGGGGAGGGTGCTGTAGGGGACATTGTTGGTCAAGACGGGCCAAATGTAAACGCTGCATTCCACTATATTGATGATATAGATGTAGGTAGCATGGAGTTTGACAGCATTGAAGAGGCAGAAGCATTCTATATGATGTACGCAAGAGCAACCGGTTTTGGGGTACGAAAATGGTGCAAGAGAAAAGATAAGAAAGGCATTGTCCGAGTGAGGTCATGGCTTTGCAATAAGGAAGGCGAAAGACATGAAAAGCACCTGAACAGAGGCGATCGAATAAGGGAACCGAAGGCAGTAACAAGAGTGAACTGTCAAGCACATTTGAAGGTTCGATTACACGAGTCGAAACAAAAGTACGTTGTTGCACAATTTGTTAGTGGACATTGCCATCGTTTGTGCAGTCCTGAAAGTGTTAGTTTCATGAGGTCGCATAGAAAGGTTGGGAAGTCGGACCTGCAACAGGCAGTACTTATGCAACAAGCAGGAATAAGAACAAGTCACATTATGAGACTACTAGCTGTACAGGCTGGCGGATACCGCAACCTGGGCTTCCATGAAACAGATATGTACAATGCGCTGAATCGGCAGAGGCAGGTAGCAGTTGGTGATGGGGACAGCGATTCGGCACTTGCATTCTTGTTAGGCAAGCAACGAGGTGATCCGAATTTATTTTTCAAATATTCTGTAGATGGCCATGGCCGCCTGAATCGCTTGCTTTGGGCTGATTCCGTGTGTAGAGACGACTATAGATGCTTTGGGGATGTGCTAGTGTTCGACAGCACGTATAATACAAACCAGTACAGATTTCCATTGGTTGTGTTGTGTGGGGTTAACAATCACTACTCGACATGTATCTTTGCGTGTGCTTTTATCGTTCGCGAAGGAGATGAGGGATATGATTGGGTTATAAGTACATTCTTAGAAGCAATGAATGGGAGGAAATCGATAGCAGTGGTGACAGATGGGGACAAGTCCATGCTAAAGTGCATTAAAAAATTCATGCCCACAGCTAAGCACAGACTTTGCAGCTTCCATTTGGAAATGAATGCTGCTACAAATGTAAGGGACAAAGAGTTCTTGCAGGCATTCAAGACCTGCATGTTTATGAATTCTACAACAATTAATTTTGAAACGAGGTGGGCAGGGGTTGTCAGACGTTTTCGGCTTGAAAATAACGAATGGGTTAAGAAGATGTACCGCAAGAGGGAGCTCTGGGCTATGGCTTTCCTGAGAGGCAACTTTTTCGGAGGAGTGCGGAGTACCCAAAGGTGCGAGAAAATGCATCAGGTCTTAAAATTACATCTGACCCCCAAGTTGAAGTTTTTTGAGTGCCTTCAAACATATGACTTGGAGGTGGGCCGGTTGCGACATGAAGAGAGGCGTCAACGGGCTGTCACAGAGCACACTACCCTTCTCGGTGCGACACAGCTGCAGGCGCTGGAAAAACATGCTGCTGAACTGTTTACTAGGTCCACTTTCGTTGTGGTACGGGAGGAAATGAAGAAGCAGGGGCTATTTTGTATGATTAATGGCAGGGATGATGGAATAAATGCTGTGCACTTCATGAAGCATCCGTACAATTACTCCTACTACACTGTGGTGTATAACAGGTCCACGCGACATATGAAGTGCTCGTGCCTGAAAATGGAAACACACGGCCTGCCTTGTTGTCACATGTTTCGTGCAATGCTATTTGAGGAACTGAAAAAGATCCCTCCAAACTGCATCATGAAGAGGTGGACTCGATAGGCAAAGGAATGCGTAATAAGTGAGGAGGGGGCTGAAACAAGCAGCTCAAACCTCACAGAGATGTCCAGATACTCTACGCTGCTTTCGGCAGCAAATGATGTATGTAGGAATGCGTGCAAGACGTCGGATGGATTCAGAAATGCATTGGAACTGTTCCAGAATGAGTCAGTTGGAACTGAGAAGGTGCAAGGCAAGAGGCAAAGAGGCCAGGGCTGTGGAGCTGTGCAACTGACCAATCAAACAGGGGGTCAAAGGGATTGGGTTAAGGACCCAGAATTCATTGCAGCACGAGTCCTGTGTCGAGGAAAACCGAGGTAGGCAACAATATGTATGGCGTATGACAGGAACATCCCATGTTCAATGCACTTCGCCACACAATGCAACTGCGTATTCATAAATAGGCTTACCTAACTTACCTGACTTGCTATGGAACACAGAACATTGAGTGTGCGGTTTAGTTGAATTTTTTGTTTTGTTACCAATGCAGGGGAAGACGAAGTGTGCCAAACGCGTCATCAAAGCGCGGAGCCACAGACGCTGATGATCATCATGGAAATTGTAGTTGCACGGTCATGCACAACAACGCACCACGGGGACGACACCCGCTGGCCGAATCGGTGTTGAGTTATCAAATGAAATGGAGCAGCAGCGACCAAGGGACCCTGTTGTACGGATTCAGGTTGGAATGGATTTTATGTGCAACATATGCACAACTGTGTCTACACATCCCTGGCTACCTTTGCTGCTAAGTTGTGCGTTGAATTAATCCCATGTTCATGCCCTTCTAAGTAATGCGTACATGTTGTGGTCCAATGGTCACATAGTGCATAAGCTGTTGCCATATTTTGATTACGACCGAAGTAATATGCTGAAATGAACATAATATCACTAAAATTAGTCTCACGCATAATTTGTTTTCTTCAGTGACACTAAGTGATAGGGGTAAGGTGTTTGAAGGACAACACATTGTTGCCTTTAACTGTCAGCCTGAAACCCTGTGTGGCTGTATGCGAGTGCGTGTGGTAATATGGGATGTGTAACTTGGTTGCAGGACATGGATGAGGGAGGACCAGATGGCGTACTGCAAGGGAAGTCATTGGAATCGGTAATTATTGTAGTTGTATGCAATCACATGTTACATTAGTGCATACTGAGTCCTTCGTCTTGCATGTGAAGCCTTTTTTAAACTGAGCACCCTATTGGTTGAAAAATATTAGGGTCGACCGGGCACTGTGGATGGGTTTTTGGGATACATCCTGCATTCATCACGGATTTCGTCGTATCAGGTATTCGTCCACATTACAAAATTTTGTTTGTATTTGTTGGGCAAGCAGGGGACTGATGTGCGAGCAATGTGTTATTGAGTTCGATGGGGGGTATTTTATTAATGTTGCGTCCTTGTTGGCCAGGTTGATGAACCACGAAATGTACCCGCTGATGGCCTTGTACCGGCATCAACCGACATTGCTGATTGGTGAAGCATGTTGTTTCGGCTACACTGCATTGGCAGTTGCTTGTGTATTTCAACGTGCACCGTAAAGTAGTTGGTCCCGGTGGAGAACTGTAGCTCGTTTGATGTCCACTAACGTGCGCACGTAAATGTAGTTGTGAACCTACTCTCTGGGTTCGGGCATCTGTAAAGTTCAAAGTTCAATAGTATGGATGTTAGTTTTTTGCAATTGCTGTGGGATTTTAAGTGGTCTGTATTTGGCCTTCAGCAATGTAATGTGTCAGGGGAGAAACGTTTGGGTTTCAGATTTACGTGGGACCTAAACATTTTGCAGCTCGTTTTGTTGACAACTTAGTCAGTATGCATCCGGCACCTGTATTGACACCGCCATTGGTTGCATATAACCGGAACAAAGCAGGTACAGGTTCGTTTGTAAGGCGGCTGCCCGCGAAGTTGAAGTGAAAAAGGAGATTTATGATTTTCCAGGGAGGGGCGGTGAAACCGCATCCTCAACTGTCAACTGCAGGGGGTTAAACATAGGCACGGCTAAACACGGTTGCATTGAAAAGTTGGCCACCACTTCTTCCCAAGCTCCCAACAAGTATGAACAATACTTTGAACGAGGTGTCCACATACGGACTCAGCCTATGGCATTGGGTTTAATGTGCTTGTGTGCATGCGAAGATATTTTATGCCAGCAGGAATGGAATATTCGCAAAGCAGGCGTAAAGGTCCGAATAAAATAACCGTGCTTGGTAAATGTGCAGACCTTTGACGAAGTAAACGTTCTATCGTTGCGGATGTCTGTGTGCTGGCATTAGACAACCCAAGTTCGCAGCGTTTGGGAAAAAGTGTGATCTCCAATTGTAGCAAAACGCAAAAACACCAATACACACCACACTGACCACGAAGAAGCACAAGTTGTAACACCGTATTTTGCTGCAGAGGAACTGCTGCTTTTGTTTGCATTGTTGCGCAATCATTCGCAAAGCTTCATTGTCCCTTTCCAGTTCCGCCACCCTACGCGTCAAACACTGATTGGAGTTCATGGCATGGACGTTCGTCGCCTGCAGAGCCGAACGCGCTTCCTTTAGTGTACATATCTTCTCAGCTGCTAGCCTCGCGAGTGCTCTTCCCCTGTTGCAGCAGCTATCAACATCGACCCACCTGAAAAAAGAGCATCTGTGTGGCTGAGTGCGCAGGGGGTTTGTGGCCCCTCCAATATAAATGGAGGGGCAGATGAGGATGTTATAAACTCTATGTTACAACAGCGAACAAACCGGGTAATTGCTGCATGCTGCAAACCGACGCCCTGGGTTGCCTCGCGTGAAAGAAGTTTGTATATTGGCAACCAATCCGCAGCGACAGAGCAGTTCCGAGATCGCGGTGCTGTCTTCACTTCGACCTGCAAATGTCGTCATGTCAAAAGTAGGTGTGGTTGACAATGAAGGTTGCGGATCACGGGAATTGGTAATTCCGTTGTACAGCTGCGGAGATGTTGGCCAAAGGTAAGCGTTGCGCTATGATGTTAACGAATCACAGAACGGGAGGATGATTACATCAGGTAGAGCGGAACGAAGGACACCAATAAAGAGGGACATAGATACAGAGGCAAATAGACAAGGGACGCGGCTGCGGTAGTGTCGGAGTATGGTGGCGACGGTGTGGTTCACAAAGACAAGAAAGGGGAGGAAGGAGATGGAGAACAGAGGACACGTAGGAAGGAAGAAATGAAAGAGAGAAAGAAATCAGCGACAGAGAGATGAGGAGGCGGGCGCTGGTGCGACGGAAAACGAAGGGGACGATGTGGATGGGGACAGTGCAGAGGAATGAAATCGAAGCAAGCGGGGGTAAAGGAAGAGAGTGAGAGAGACAGAGAGAGAAGGACAGGCGGTGGCGGTCGCGGTGTGTGGCCAATGCGGTGCTTCTTGGACGGGGAAAAATTGGGGGTGAAAACAAACTACAGAAAGATGAAGATGATCGGGAGAGAGAGAGAGAGAGAGAGAGACAGAGAGATGCAGACGGAGAGTGCTATACAAAATTGGGGTGGGAGTGGATGTCGCGCCCCACTTTTCGATCGTGTGAATTGTGTAGTGATGTGTGTGTGAAGTGTGGTGTGAACGTGTGCAAAATGAAAAGTAAAAAGGCCATGGGACTTTGGAAAGCGACGATTTGGCCAAATGAAATTTTAAAAAGGGTTTTTTAAATATGAAAACGGAGTCGCCACTTGGCATAGATTTGGGGTGTACCAAGTCACCCAAAAAGTGTTTTTTAAAGACAAAGTAGTAAAACCCTTTTTAAAACGACTCCTAGTCCACGTAAGCCAAAGAAAAAGGTTCGGGGGTCACGTTTGACAAAGGGGAAGGCAAGGATAGAATCCAAGACACCCCTTTGACCTAGCCAAGGCTAGTTGCGCGACTTAACCTTACCTTTCCTAATTTTCTACCCAATATATGTTCGCACGTTGGATATGACTATATGAATGCAAAACGGAAAGAAAAATGCAATCCTAAATTCTACGATGTCTCTCGTGAGGCTTTTGGTCCCAAACCACATGAATTGTGGCGGCCAACAAAGGAAAACCCCATAGAGGTTGATTAATGCAAATGAGACTCAAACGTGCAAGTGTGGAAGTGTATGAAAGAAATTAAAAATCCAAGTGTTTGTGTGCAAGTGTATGAAAAGGTGCACGTGTGCAATTGTATGAAAATTCCAAGTGTTTGTGTGCAAGTGTATGAAATATAGTGATAAGTGCATATAGGTGTAGTGAAATGCAATTTTGTGAAGTAGAAATCAAAATGAACAATAAGGAAAGGAAAATGTGAATTGAAAAGAATGAGTGAGTGATAAATGAGAATGAATGAACCTAAGGGAATGCATCAGGTCGGGTATGGGAATGACTCCTAACTTGTCGACTTTGATTTCCCCTTTGATTAGAAGGCAAAACTAGCGTGCTAAGGCTATCGAGTAGCCACACTCGCTCGTTTCCCTTATCAGAAGGGGACACTCAAGCAAAATGAACCCTATAGCTAGTATGGGATGCAAAACCTAAAAATGAGGGGAAAGGGGTTCGAGGATCATGCCGAATGATAAAACTAAGGAAAATGCGTGATATGTGGTGAACAAGCAAATGATGCATTAATGAAAATCAAAGGAAAAATCCTATTGGGTCTAGCGTTGGACTAGCCCATTCTATGAATTCCGACTAGCGTTGGACTAGCGGAAACGTTAACGAAGCCACAACTAGCGTTGGACTAGTGTGGTGACGTACATTCATCCATTCTATTCATTCATGGCTATGAAAGCAAGTAGACATGCCAAAACACTCGTAAACACGTAGCACGTAGCACTTAGCATGCTTGACTAGATGCAAGAGCCTATTAAAGCAATTTAACATGTAACAACAAAAGCAAGCAACCAAGGGGAAGGGGAAATGGACCAGATGCTCTACGAGCCCTATCTATTACAAGCCAAGAGGTGTACACATACCCCATAAAAGCATAAAGGGGAAGGAAAAATGGACCAGAGGCTCTCCGAGCCCTATCTTAAATAAAAGTAAAAGCCAGTAAATGCATGCGAGGAGGTAAGGAAAGCGGAGTAGGCATGCAATTTCACATAACACGTAGGAGCACATAGGAGAGACAAAAAGGGATAAAAGAAATTGTACCTCCCCCCGTGTGCAATGCCAGTAAGGTGAACAAGACTCAACTTGGGCTATAGTTGCTAAAGAAGGAACTAATTTGGGCTAAAACCATTCAAAAGAAAGGATTAATGCACCAATTTAGTTATAAGATATAAACAAAATAATTGGAATCCACCAAATCATCAAATTTTCCCCCAATGGCAACTTAACGAAGTAAAAAGCTAATTAAAGACCAAGCAAAGGCATGATCATCCAATCCCTAAGCATAACATCTACCAAAGACCCAAAAGCAAGCACTACTCAATCATTTGAACCTAATTGAAACTTTTTTTTAAAAAACACAAAAAGTTCCCCAAGTAAATAACAAGATCCAAGCAAACATTATGGAAATTCGAAGGTCCAAGAATGAACAAGGGTCCATGAATGATTTAAACATGCATTTTGAAAACTCAATAGCAACCATTAATCAACCAAATAAAACCAATTGAAAAATTTAAGAGCTTCAAAAGTCCCGAAAACAATGAAAGGCCAAATGATGACTCAAAGTACACCCACCTTAGGACCTAATTGTGAAGAAATGAGACATGCTTGGGCTTTTGTGGAACATGGAGAAGCTTGAAGGATTAAATTGATTAAGTATTCAAATTACTTGGGCCTTAGTAGAACAAAAAGGGACTTGGGGGGTTAAAGAGCAATTTTCAGAAATAGTTTCATGCAAAATGCATGCAACATGGCGTGAAAAACCTTTGGCAACAGAGTTCAACAATGCTATGAAGCTCTTAGCAATTCTAAGCTAGCTGCAATTTTCTCATTCCAACCGAAACACATTGATGAAACAACTCAAACCAAACTAAACACAAATGCAATGACCCCAAGCCTATGTTGTTAATCTCACCCAAACACAATCAAAACCACTGAGCATTGAATGCAGAAAAGCAATGTGAGAATTTGCAGCAACTTTGCTCACTTTCCTCTGGTTTCATGAATGAAAGTGAGCAGATGGTTTTTGTTCATGCATAAAGCAGATTATCTCAGGTAGGAACTAAGTGTATGAACTAAGTGTATGGACTGCCATTGTCTTACCATAAAACAAAGAAAAACTGAAACATTTTTCTTTTGAACCCAAAAACCCATGCAAACATTCAGCCTGCCTTCTACCGCAAAAAAAAACACTCAAGGTAGACCAGATTTTCGTTTTTTTTAACCCAAGCTTATTAACCAGAACTTGCTTAAAAATTCATCACAGCATTATTGGCAACACACAAGATGCACCTACCTATTCCTAACAGGTCCAATAGTGCTACTAGATATGAAAATGCAGCCTAGATGTAAAACAAGAAACTCAGCAACAACGAGATTACCATTACCACAACCAGACTCCTAATATAACTTCCAATATACGTGACACAAAACTGACCCAAGCCAAACCCAACTCATTCAAGCATACAAGCGAGGACTTGAGATCATGGAGAGAGTAAACTCTCACAAACTCTCGGTCAGACAGCGCAGCAAAAAAAACTCAATGTCTGCTAGACTATGACTTGAAACTTCCAGCAAAAACGCACCCAAACAAGATGCAAGAAAACTGATGGCCTTTAATTCTAAATTCCCATCAAAATTCTGAACATAATCTTGATAGCAAGCGTATTCATGATATCCCAGTCAAACAACGCATACAACCAACATTAAACAAACTTACTTTTCAGCCACCAAGCTGCAAAAACCATCAAAGCAAGATTCGGAACAACAATATACAGAAAAAATCAACGTCCAAACAAATAAAACAGACATGCAATCCTCTTGACAGAAATTTTTCGGCAAAAATCTGATGCTCTGGCCACAGCAAACTCAATTGACAATTTTAAACCTATATTCATTTATGAAACCTTCTACCGATGCTATGGGTTCGTTGCCAACTAAACAAAACATGGGACAACCTCCGTAAAAAAACAACTCGCAGGAAACCAGGAGAGCCGAAGCAAGAAAGACATGGAACCAGGAAAAAACATGTACTGTGGCATATTAACATCGATCTGAGTATGTTTGAACAAGAAAAAAAATGGAAAGAAAAGGCTACCTTGAAGACTTTAACACCGAATCTGAAAAGCCTGTGCACTGAAGATGATCGTCCTCCACGGGAATCGAAAGGGACTTGCTGCTGGTTCTGATGAAGACCACGCGAAAATCTGGAAATTTCTGGTCCTTTCTTCCGCCACTTCCTTTGCCCAGCCGCCAACCTTAATCTCTCTTTTGCTCTCTCCGTTCTATCCTTAGTTGTCCAACCCCCCAGCACTCTATCCCGTAGCTGCCCCTTTTCTTTCGGACTCTCTGATTCTCAACTCCAAACCCAGCTTTTAGTTCCTTTTCCCCTTTCCTCACTCATCCATTCCCCTTTTTGTTTCTCCGTCCCTCACCTCTTTTTGCTCTCGGTCATTTTCTTTCAGTTTGCAGCCGTTCCCTCTATCCTCTCTTGCTCACCGAAAAAACTTCCCCTTGCGGCTGTGTTTTCTCTTGCTATTTATACCAGGAACCTCCCAAACTCCTAAACCCTTGTTTGAAAGGTGAGGATGAGGGACAAGGACAGGCCCTCACATCCAGCCCTCCAAAGGCTATTGAAGTTGTACCTTGCACGCTGCAAAAAATTGCAGCGTGCATGCTGCGATAATAAAATTTTTTTTTTTTTTTTTAACAACTTGATAATTACAGAAATGATAAAATAAAATATAAATAATAATAATAACGAAATTACACAAACCAGGTAATGATAATAATAATACTAATAATGATGAAAACAAACAAAAAAACTAAACAACTAAAAATGGCCATTTTTCAATCTTTTTCTACATTTTCTTTTTCTCAAAATAAAAATAACTAAAGTGCCCAAAGATTGAATTTAAAGAAATAAACATATTTTTGTGAACGAATTTCCCTTTTTTTCTTTTTTTTCTTTTTTTCATTTTTCCAATCCAACTAAAGCCTATTTTTCCCCTTTTCCTTTAATTTTCTCTTTTCTCCTTTTTTTTGTGATTTTTCATTTTCATTTCTCTCTCAAAAAAGCATTGAATAAAAACAAAATGACTACAACATATTTTTGATGTTTTCCTTTTCTTTTTTCTAAAAACTCTACGCTAATTTTTAACTTAAAAGCTAAAACTAAAAATTAAAAATAAACAACGAATGCAAACAATCTAAAATGAAAATCATGAAATAGATGCCACATAAAATTATTCAAAATTTGGTGTCTACAGTTTGCCCCTCTTTGTCTGAGTTTTGAAAAAACTTGAGGCAAAGAAGTAGACACCAAATACTTACCTGTGTTGTTGGGCTGCAAAAGACGCTTCTGAAATGAGGACTGACCTCTTTAACAATTTTTTGAGAAATGGTATTGACCCAAACAGGAATTTAAATGGGACTGACCCGAACAGAAATTTAAACGGGACTGACCCGAACTGAAATTTTGAAATTGGGATAGACCCGGACAGAAATGTAAAATTGGGATAGACCCTCGGGATAGACCCGGACAGAAATATAAAATTGGAATTGACTAGAGATAGGAAATTCAAATCATGGGACTGGCCCGAGCAAAACTTTGAATTGTGGGACTGACCCGCATAAGCTTTGAATCGTGGGACTGACCCGAAAATGCTTTTTGATCGTGGGACTGACCCGAATGAGCTTTTTGATCGTGGGACTGACCCTGCTTTGATGGTGGGACTGACCCGAAAATGCTTTTTGATCGTGGGACTGACCCGAATGAGCTTTTTGATCGTGGGACTGACCCGAAAATGCTTTGATTGACCCATCGCGGGACTGACCCGAACAGGCTTTGAATCGCGGGACTGACCCGAAGAAGTTTTGAATGGACTGACCCGAAAAATGCTTTTGATCGTGCGGACTACCCGAAAATGCTTATTGATCGTGGGACTTGCAACCCGAAAAATGGCTTTGATCGTGGACTGACCCCGAAATGCCTTGTGTGATCGGTTGCGGACTTGACCCGGAGATGGCTTTTGATCATGGGATGACCCGAAAATGCTTTTGATCGTGGGGACTGTACCGGAGATGCTTCTTGAGTCGTGGGACTAGACCCGGAGATCTTTTGATCATGCGGACTGACCCCGGAAAATGGCTTTTGATCGTGCGACTGACTCCGGCAGATGCCTTTTTGATCGTACGGACTGACCCGAAATGCTTTGATCGTGGGACTGACCCGAAAATGCTTTTGATCGTGCGGACTGACCCGGAGGATGCTTTTGATCATTGGGACTGACCCGAAAATGCTTTTGATCGTGGGACTGACCCGGAGATGCTTTTGATCATGGGACTGACCCGAAAATGCTTTTGATAAAATTTGTGTTGATTTCTGATTGATGATTTTTCTTTTTGCTTCTCTTTTGACTTTTGAAATTCTTTCCAAGAAATTAATTTGCCCCAGTATGATGAATTTTTGCAATGTGAGTCCAGAGTTGATTCCATATCGCCATGCTATTGCATTTTTGATGAAATTTGCTTGCGACATTTTCAATCTGCCTTTGTTCACCGGAGGACTCTTTCCGACACCGATTCCAGTGCGAGGTGTGATGACTTTCATTTGTGCATGCAGTTTTTCTGCAAACAGAAAAGAAAACAAAGAAATTGTCACCATCATTTGATCCGTTTTCCTTTGAGAATCGTGTAAACATGAGCCTTTTGATGCCTTCGTCAAAGTTGGCCGCGGCATCTGACTTGGTTGGATTTTTCACCCTAAGGCTTTTCCGATTTACACACTGATCAGGTATGTGCTTTGCCATATTGTGAAGTCTGTGTAACTGACTTTGTTGAATCTTAACCCTTTTTTAAAAGATGACTGAACCCAAGTATGTTTCGAATAAACCACGGGGATTGTTATTCACCAAAATTCAAAGATAAAGAATGGAGTATGCAAGAAAATTCACATGTCATACAAGAATGCACACAAAACCATTTGTGCTTAAATTCTACAAGAATGCCATGAATGCAAGTAATTTGGAAAAATGAGCTTTGCAAAAGAATGTTTTACAAAATGACACAGTTTTGGCCAACAAATGTCATATTCAAATCTCTGGACATCTTTGTTCTGGAATTCAAAATTGACAGAAGTATGACAAAATGAGGAGAAATCCAAATGAACCAAATCACCAGCTGTTCTTCCTCGTGCTCGCTTGCTGCAAAATCCTACCTTGGCGCCCTTTCGGGTTTTCACCAAGGTTGCCCCCACTCCTTTTCTTTTGTTTTGTTTTTGTTTTTGTTTTTCTTTTTTTCTCTTTTTTCCTTTTTTCCTTTTTTTTTGGCGCCCTTTCGGGTTTTTACCTAAGGAAGCAATGGAAGCGCTCAACCTTAATCGCCTCGGGAATATGAGTTAAAGATTTCTGACATCAGTAAAATGCACTTCCCCTTGTAAGATTAAGCGAAGGCATTATGGACATCACTTGCCAGTTGATTAGCAAACTTTCCAATAGAAATACAGCAAGTGACGAAAGCCAGGACTTTGGGCTTTTGTAATGGGGTCTGGTGGGGTATTTCAAGAAAAGTTGAGGCTTGAAAGCAAATTTGGTGAGAGGTGTGAAATAACCTGAGATTGCATCATTTTGAGATCATCTCCAAATTTTGAACAAAACTGAGGAGAATTTGCCCCAGTTTGATTGAATTCTTCTCTTTGTGCTTTTCATTGCATTTTTCACTATTGCATTTTCCTTCAAAAACTAAATTTGCCCCAGTGTGGGGTTCTTTCTTTTCTTTTCTTTTTTTTAAAAATAAATTTGCCCCAGTGTGGGGTTCTTCTTTCCTTTCTGATCATTTTCAAAATGAATTTGCCCCAGTGTGGGGTTTGCAATTCTCAGGGGTTGCCAAACGAAAATTATTGTTCTGATAGCTCAAAGGGGATGACTAGGGATGAAATATTTTGATTGGAAAAGAAGATGGCCTGACTTGCATTTCGCCATTTGCATGAATTCCTAAGGAAATTTTGCATGGTCAAATAAAGAATTTCTTACACATGTCTGAGTTGATAGGTCGAGGGAATGTCTGTCCTTCCATCTCTACCTTTGAACACCCAATAAGCTTTGTCAATTTGAAGCAAATTTGCCTTCGACTTCGTCTTTCATCGCTTTAGCACTTTGTTTCCTTTTCAGAAGATCGGTGGCAGACATAGGTCATGCTTATGACATTCAGCTGTTTTTCATCAATTAGAATCAATCATTGGTAACCCTACTCTGACCAATCAGCTTCGAGCTTGGCAGGGGAGGAATTTTTATCAATGAAGGGATCTTGGCCTTTTCCATGAAGGTTTTTCCAAGGGATGGATTTTCAATGGAGGGATTTCAATGAAGCAAGTTTTATAAGGGATTTTCAATGAAGGTTTTCTTCAATGAAAGCTTTTTCAAGGAAGGGAGTTTTAATGCAGGGATTTTTCAATGAAGGGATTTTCAATGTGCGGCTTCATCGAATTCCAGAACAGTGATATTCAGAGGGTCAAATAATTTCACCTTTGGCCATCTTAAAAGAATTTAAAAGAATCAAGACAATAATCAAATCAAACAAATTATGCACTTCATGCAACTCCAAATCAAAGTGGAAACAAGATAAACTCAATTGCAAAAAATGCTTCCATTAAACTATTCACATATGCAAGAAACAGTTTTTGTGAAATTTAGTAAATAACAACCCCTAGATTTACCAAAATTCCCTTCGAAAGGGAAAATACTCGGCCATCCAAATTGTGCAACGTGCCTTCAAAATTCTCAGATTTCGTCACTGGAGGTGGATGCCTCTAAAGTGTCCTCAGGTTGGGGAAAGCGTTCTTGCTTTACACTGTCCTGATCCCCCTTTCCTCTAGCACTAATTTCATCCGGGCCTCAATCATGTCTTGGACTTTTGTGCTCTTAAGTGCCCTGCAATCGCGGTTGGAGTGGCCAGTACCTCCCGAATGATAGGCACAAATAGGCATGGTTGGATTTACCAACAGGGCCATGCCATGGAAGGGTAAGTTGGAGGGGGAAGCGCGGCCGTTATATGTTGTTGGCAACCTTCAATTGCTCAGTATATTTGGTTCCCAAAGCCCTGCCTAGTTTCGTGAAGTTCTGGGTACGCTTTGATTGTAGGTTTCAGTGGCGTCGCCGGGAGATAGTTTAGGTGGGTTTATTTGGTGGAGAAATCTTTGGGTTAAGGAGGCCAAGAGACGAGCATTGTTGAAAAGCATTGGTTGAGTATTTGGAAAGGGGTTGTAGGCGGGTTGGCATAATTTGAGCGAGGTCGAGGATGAGTGATATTGGTGTGGTAAACAGGATGAGGATTTGAGTAGTAGGGGTAAGGGTTTGAGTTTGTAGGGTATTGTCGAGATCTGGGTCTTGGGACAGAGTTTTGATTCCAGGTAAAGGCAATTTCCCCCTCTTTCTTTTTAAATTGCGGGTTCTTCTCACTAGTCCCCTGTCCTTGCAAAGCATCCAACTGGGTTTTCAGGGCAGACACATTGACGATCTTCCCAACTTTCACGAAGTCATCGTACTCCTCAAGTTTATTGACAATGGCGGCGAACGAGCATCCAGTCATGCGGAAAATTTCTTCAAAATACGGGGGATCATGTGCTTTAATGAAAGTGCGTATGATTTCGTCCTCCGTCATTGGTGGCTCAACTTTTGCAGCCATTTTCCTCCACCTCTTGGCATAAGTTTTGTGGTCTTCAGAGGGTTTTCTTTTTGTTCCTTTCAACGTGGTTCGCGTCGGAGCCAGCTCGCAGTTGTACTCGTATTGTCTGATGAAAGCATTGGACAGATCAAGCCAGGTCTTCACCTCCTCCGGCTTCAAATTCGAATACCAATCAAGTGCGTCGCCTTCCAGACTTTCTGGGAATAGCCTTAAAGGTAAATTTTCATCATCCACCGGCCTACCCAATTTATTGGCGAACAATCAGAGATGCGTCTTGGGATTGCCCGTGCCATCGTATTTGTTGAATTTCGGAGTTTTGAATCCCTCAGGCAATTGAACATTTGGAAAGAAACACAGCTCGTCATAGTCCAGGACTCCTTGCTTGTTCCACCCCTGACTCTTCCTCATAAATTCATCAAAGCGATCAAGGCGTTTGAGCAGCTTTATATCAACGGGAGCAGAAGATTCCCCCATTTCTGCCTTGGTTTGAACAACATGGTCTGGTAGGAATGGCTCAGCAGCAGTGTGATAAAAGGTATGTGGCTCAGGTGGTATATTTGAAGTGATTTGGGGTGGTGGACCTCGCGTGTGAGTAAGAAAAAATGAAGGATGAGGAGGGTAAGTGTATGGCAAATTTGTGGTGAGATAGGTGAAAGTTTCTTCGGGTGCAATAGGAAATGATGGAGTAACAGTGGCATGGGCCGAAGGTAGGACAAATGGCCCTTGCTCAGGCTGTCTGGCCGGTACAGGTTCGGGCTGGACTCCGCTGCTAATTAGCTCATCATTCAACTTCCTTTGGGCGGCCATCTCATACGCCATCTCTCCAAACTTGGTAAGCATCTCAGTCAACTGAATCCCCGAGCTGGCAGTCTCGGGTTGAGCGGTAGTAGCAGACCTATCTGACTGTTCCGGTTGTGAACTCATGTTTACACGACTCCTTTGAGCTTGGCTACGGGATCGTGTTATGATGGGGCTTCGACGAGAAGCTATATTTAAATATTACCTGAGAATTTTGAAAGGAATTGTCTTTAGATTTAACCCTTGCTTAGTTATTACAATAAAAATAAAGAAAAGAAAGAGAAAAAGGCAAGAGTTAGTAGATATCCAGGAAATTCGGATGCATGTCCTATGGGGGAACCCTTTTTGTGCCAAGGGTAGGTCTAGCATGAAAATGCAATCCTCTAGGGTAGGCACCATACCATACCTGATGGATCTGATCAACTCATGGAGTGAAAAATAATTTTTGAAAGAATTTGGTCAATTGGGGTGACGAGAGATATTTATCAAAATGAGGTCAACGTCCGAATGGATGGATCACTTTTGATCGGTACAAGATTTTGCAAAAACGCACGGGTTTGACCTTGACGAACTTCCTATCAAATAGATTTGGAATTTATTTTTGACAACTTTTCTCAGTGAAGCACGGGTCAAAATTCCAACTGATCAAATGGTTGGATGCAATGGATGCTTTTCTCAAAATCGACTAGGTTTTCCATTTTGAAAATCGACATTGAAATCCTAATTGGTCAAATGAAATTGACAATTTATTAAAAATCGACCGGATTACCCTAAAAAGGGAAACAGGTCAAATGAATTGAATGAAATTTATCCAAAATTAATCAGATCAGTCTAAAAAGGGTAAATTGATCAAATAGATTGAACGAAACTTGATTTATTCAAAATCGGCTCGGTTGCCCTAAAAATGGGTAAATTGGTCAAATGAATGAAATTGAATTAGGGATTTATTCAAAAATCGGCCGAATGACCCTAAAAAGGGTAAATTGGTCAAAAGACCCTAAAAAGGGTAATTTGGTCAATTGAATTGATAATTTATTCAAAAGCGACCGAATGACCCTAAAAAGGGTAAATTGGTCAAAAGACCCTAAAAAGGGTAAATTGGTCAAATGAATTGATAATTTATTCAAAAGCGACCGAATGACCCTAAAAAGGGTAAATTGGTCAAAAGACCCTAAAAAGGGTAAATTGGTCAAATGAATTGACGATTTATTCAAAATCGACGGAATGACCCTAACAAGGGTAAATTGGTCAAATGATTTGATGATTTATTCAAAATCGACCGAATGACCCTAAAAAGGGTAAATTGGTCAAATGAATGGATGATTTATTGAAGAATCGACCGGATGACCCTAAAAAGGGTAAATTGGTCAAATGAATTGACGACTTATTCAAAATCGACCGGATGACCCTAAGAAGGGTAATTTGATCGAATGAATTGATGATTTATTCAAAAACGACCGGATGACCCTAAAAAGGGTAAAGTGGTCAAATGGATTGACGATTTATCGAATGAATTGGCCAAATGGATTGGTTGAAATGTCCAGCCATTGGTTATTTCAAAATGATTGAGATGCATTAACCTATGAGCCTTCTAAAATCAAATTTTGGCCTCAATTTATTTATCATCTCAATAGGAGGAATCATTTGTGAATTTTCTTCAAATTAATGTCCTTTACGCAAAGGATTTTTACCAATTTTGATAAAATGGCCAAAAAGTGATTATTAGATGCTCATATTCCAAAGATCACTATGTGAAAATGATCGGATCCTACCTTACCTTGTGCACTACCCCTTTGGATGGTACAAAAATGTAAACATGCAAGTCTCACTGGATTAAGTATCCGAGACACAAGGTGGCTTATTCCTAAACACGGGATTCCCTATGTGGCATTCCCTTTCTATGGTTTATGCATGATGCCATTTATTAAAGCAGTAAAACATGCAATTTGAAATGAAATCATGATCTAAAAGGACCTTTTACACGCCAAGGTAGGCCTAGAATGATATGCAATTACTAATCTATGAATGCAACACACCAAAATATTTAAACGTGCAATAACCTATCTATAAGGGTAGGTTCTAAAAGGAGGTTGTACCAGACCTCTTATTTGCTAGAGTTTGTGAATGCAATGGGGACACAAAACCAAGAAAAGTTAGCTCAGCCAGATAAATGCACATAACACATTGTAGCAACGAAATAAATACAAAGAAATAAAGCAATAAAAGGAGAAAGGGGTTGGACCCCTCCCCTCGTGAATCGTGTCCCTAATAGGGTAAGGTAGACTCTACCCTAGGCAAGCTATCATGGATGCATGAGGTTGGGTTTCGCTAATGCATCTAAACTCGATAAGCTCAGGTCCCCGAGCCTTCAGACTTAGAAATCAAGGGTCATCAATCCCAAGGTTCTTTGTCGGTGGCTCGAGCGATTCCCCAAACACCGCTACGCACACATCGTGTCGCGGCTACGTGTTTGAGTGAATCTATCAAAACCTCAATCTTCGACCAAAAGCTAAAGGCTATCAACCAATAGCTTTAAGTGGAAGATTGAGTGACCCATTGGAACATGCTACACACACATCGTGTCGTGATCACATGTCCAAGTGAGTCACCTAATCCTAATAGGGTGGAGTGGCGTGACAAGCCACTAAAAGAAAAATAAAGGGATAAAAGAAGTAAAGCGTATGCTCGTATGCTAGTGCTCGTTTGGAGGGGAAGGGTCAAGAACCAACGCGAGGCTCTAGGGTGACCCATACCTCCCAAATGCAATGCAAGCGCGAGATAATTAAGTAAACAACATCCAATCAACCAATCACATATACGTGAGTGAGGGAATAGTTGGATACGCGCGCGAGGCAAAAGGCCCTAAAAATGAAAAATGCAACCCTAATATCCAAATGCAATGCATAAAAAGGGTAGAAAAAGGAAACGAATGGCTAAGTCAAATGCTTGGACCCACTTAGGAATCCTCAGTGGAGTCGCCAACTGTCGCGCCCCACTTTTCGATCGTGTGAATTGTGTAGTGATGTGTGTGTGAAGTGTGGTGTGAACGTGTGCAAAATGAAAAGTAAAAAGGCCATGGGACTTTGGAAAGCGACGATTTGGCCAAATGAAATTTTAAAAAGGGTTTTTTAAATATGAAAACGGAGTCGCCACTTGGCATAGATTTGGGGTGTACCAAGTCACCCAAAAAGTGTTTTTTAAAGACAAAGTAGTAAAACCCTTTTTAAAACGACTCCTAGTCCACGTAAGCCAAAGAAAAAGGTTCGGGGGTCACGTTTGACAAAGGGGAAGGCAAGGATAGAATCCAAGACACCCCTTTGACCTAGCCAAGGCTAGTTGCGCGACTTAACCTTACCTTTCCTAATTTTCTACCCAATATATGTTCGCACGTTGGATATGACTATATGAATGCAAAACGGAAAGAAAAATGCAATCCTAAATTCTACGATGTCTCTCGTGAGGCTTTTGGTCCCAAACCACATGAATTGTGGCGGCCAACAAAGGAAAACCCCATAGAGGTTGATTAATGCAAATGAGACTCAAACGTGCAAGTGTGGAAGTGTATGAAAGAAATTAAAAATCCAAGTGTTTGTGTGCAAGTGTATGAAAAGGTGCACGTGTGCAATTGTATGAAAATTCCAAGTGTTTGTGTGCAAGTGTATGAAATATAGTGATAAGTGCATATAGGTGTAGTGAAATGCAATTTTGTGAAGTAGAAATCAAAATGAACAATAAGGAAAGGAAAATGTGAATTGAAAAGAATGAGTGAGTGATAAATGAGAATGAATGAACCTAAGGGAATGCATCAGGTCGGGTATGGGAATGACTCCTAACTTGTCGACTTTGATTTCCCCTTTGATTAGAAGGCAAAACTAGCGTGCTAAGGCTATCGAGTAGCCACACTCGCTCGTTTCCCTTATCAGAAGGGGACACTCAAGCAAAATGAACCCTATAGCTAGTATGGGATGCAAAACCTAAAAATGAGGGGAAAGGGGTTCGAGGATCATGCCGAATGATAAAACTAAGGAAAATGCGTGATATGTGGTGAACAAGCAAATGATGCATTAATGAAAATCAAAGGAAAAATCCTATTGGGTCTAGCGTTGGACTAGCCCATTCTATGAATTCCGACTAGCGTTGGACTAGCGGAAACGTTAACGAAGCCACAACTAGCGTTGGACTAGTGTGGTGACGTACATTCATCCATTCTATTCATTCATGGCTATGAAAGCAAGTAGACATGCCAAAACACTCGTAAACACGTAGCACGTAGCACTTAGCATGCTTGACTAGATGCAAGAGCCTATTAAAGCAATTTAACATGTAACAACAAAAGCAAGCAACCAAGGGGAAGGGGAAATGGACCAGATGCTCTACGAGCCCTATCTATTACAAGCCAAGAGGTGTACACATACCCCATAAAAGCATAAAGGGGAAGGAAAAATGGACCAGAGGCTCTCCGAGCCCTATCTTAAATAAAAGTAAAAGCCAGTAAATGCATGCGAGGAGGTAAGGAAAGCGGAGTAGGCATGCAATTTCACATAACACGTAGGAGCACATAGGAGAGACAAAAAGGGATAAAAGAAATTGTACCTCCCCCCGTGTGCAATGCCAGTAAGGTGAACAAGACTCAACTTGGGCTATAGTTGCTAAAGAAGGAACTAATTTGGGCTAAAACCATTCAAAAGAAAGGATTAATGCACCAATTTAGTTATAAGATATAAACAAAATAATTGGAATCCACCAAATCATCAAATTTTCCCCCAATGGCAACTTAACGAAGTAAAAAGCTAATTAAAGACCAAGCAAAGGCATGATCATCCAATCCCTAAGCATAACATCTACCAAAGACCCAAAAGCAAGCACTACTCAATCATTTGAACCTAATTGAAACTTTTTTTTAAAAAACACAAAAAGTTCCCCAAGTAAATAACAAGATCCAAGCAAACATTATGGAAATTCGAAGGTCCAAGAATGAACAAGGGTCCATGAATGATTTAAACATGCATTTTGAAAACTCAATAGCAACCATTAATCAACCAAATAAAACCAATTGAAAAATTTAAGAGCTTCAAAAGTCCCGAAAACAATGAAAGGCCAAATGATGACTCAAAGTACACCCACCTTAGGACCTAATTGTGAAGAAATGAGACATGCTTGGGCTTTTGTGGAACATGGAGAAGCTTGAAGGATTAAATTGATTAAGTATTCAAATTACTTGGGCCTTAGTAGAACAAAAAGGGACTTGGGGGGTTAAAGAGCAATTTTCAGAAATAGTTTCATGCAAAATGCATGCAACATGGCGTGAAAAACCTTTGGCAACAGAGTTCAACAATGCTATGAAGCTCTTAGCAATTCTAAGCTAGCTGCAATTTTCTCATTCCAACCGAAACACATTGATGAAACAACTCAAACCAAACTAAACACAAATGCAATGACCCCAAGCCTATGTTGTTAATCTCACCCAAACACAATCAAAACCACTGAGCATTGAATGCAGAAAAGCAATGTGAGAATTTGCAGCAACTTTGCTCACTTTCCTCTGGTTTCATGAATGAAAGTGAGCAGATGGTTTTTGTTCATGCATAAAGCAGATTATCTCAGGTAGGAACTAAGTGTATGAACTAAGTGTATGGACTGCCATTGTCTTACCATAAAACAAAGAAAAACTGAAACATTTTTCTTTTGAACCCAAAAACCCATGCAAACATTCAGCCTGCCTTCTACCGCAAAAAAAAACACTCAAGGTAGACCAGATTTTCGTTTTTTTTAACCCAAGCTTATTAACCAGAACTTGCTTAAAAATTCATCACAGCATTATTGGCAACACACAAGATGCACCTACCTATTCCTAACAGGTCCAATAGTGCTACTAGATATGAAAATGCAGCCTAGATGTAAAACAAGAAACTCAGCAACAACGAGATTACCATTACCACAACCAGACTCCTAATATAACTTCCAATATACGTGACACAAAACTGACCCAAGCCAAACCCAACTCATTCAAGCATACAAGCGAGGACTTGAGATCATGGAGAGAGTAAACTCTCACAAACTCTCGGTCAGACAGCGCAGCAAAAAAAACTCAATGTCTGCTAGACTATGACTTGAAACTTCCAGCAAAAACGCACCCAAACAAGATGCAAGAAAACTGATGGCCTTTAATTCTAAATTCCCATCAAAATTCTGAACATAATCTTGATAGCAAGCGTATTCATGATATCCCAGTCAAACAACGCATACAACCAACATTAAACAAACTTACTTTTCAGCCACCAAGCTGCAAAAACCATCAAAGCAAGATTCGGAACAACAATATACAGAAAAAATCAACGTCCAAACAAATAAAACAGACATGCAATCCTCTTGACAGAAATTTTTCGGCAAAAATCTGATGCTCTGGCCACAGCAAACTCAATTGACAATTTTAAACCTATATTCATTTATGAAACCTTCTACCGATGCTATGGGTTCGTTGCCAACTAAACAAAACATGGGACAACCTCCGTAAAAAAACAACTCGCAGGAAACCAGGAGAGCCGAAGCAAGAAAGACATGGAACCAGGAAAAAACATGTACTGTGGCATATTAACATCGATCTGAGTATGTTTGAACAAGAAAAAAAATGGAAAGAAAAGGCTACCTTGAAGACTTTAACACCGAATCTGAAAAGCCTGTGCACTGAAGATGATCGTCCTCCACGGGAATCGAAAGGGACTTGCTGCTGGTTCTGATGAAGACCACGCGAAAATCTGGAAATTTCTGGTCCTTTCTTCCGCCACTTCCTTTGCCCAGCCGCCAACCTTAATCTCTCTTTTGCTCTCTCCGTTCTATCCTTAGTTGTCCAACCCCCCAGCACTCTATCCCGTAGCTGCCCCTTTTCTTTCGGACTCTCTGATTCTCAACTCCAAACCCAGCTTTTAGTTCCTTTTCCCCTTTCCTCACTCATCCATTCCCCTTTTTGTTTCTCCGTCCCTCACCTCTTTTTGCTCTCGGTCATTTTCTTTCAGTTTGCAGCCGTTCCCTCTATCCTCTCTTGCTCACCGAAAAAACTTCCCCTTGCGGCTGTGTTTTCTCTTGCTATTTATACCAGGAACCTCCCAAACTCCTAAACCCTTGTTTGAAAGGTGAGGATGAGGGACAAGGACAGGCCCTCACATCCAGCCCTCCAAAGGCTATTGAAGTTGTACCTTGCACGCTGCAAAAAATTGCAGCGTGCATGCTGCGATAATAAAATTTTTTTTTTTTTTTTTTAACAACTTGATAATTACAGAAATGATAAAATAAAATATAAATAATAATAATAACGAAATTACACAAACCAGGTAATGATAATAATAATACTAATAATGATGAAAACAAACAAAAAAACTAAACAACTAAAAATGGCCATTTTTCAATCTTTTTCTACATTTTCTTTTTCTCAAAATAAAAATAACTAAAGTGCCCAAAGATTGAATTTAAAGAAATAAACATATTTTTGTGAACGAATTTCCCTTTTTTTCTTTTTTTTCTTTTTTTCATTTTTCCAATCCAACTAAAGCCTATTTTTCCCCTTTTCCTTTAATTTTCTCTTTTCTCCTTTTTTTTGTGATTTTTCATTTTCATTTCTCTCTCAAAAAAGCATTGAATAAAAACAAAATGACTACAACATATTTTTGATGTTTTCCTTTTCTTTTTTCTAAAAACTCTACGCTAATTTTTAACTTAAAAGCTAAAACTAAAAATTAAAAATAAACAACGAATGCAAACAATCTAAAATGAAAATCATGAAATAGATGCCACATAAAATTATTCAAAATTTGGTGTCTACAGTGGAAGTGGCTGTGGGTGAAGGACAAGGACACAGAGAGACCGAAAGAGATACAGGGAGAGAGAGAGAGTTCCAGACGGAGAGTGCTTTAGTTGGGGTGGGAGTGGAAGTGGCTGCGGCTGAAGGGGGGTGGCAGAGTGGCAGTGGGCGGTGGTGGACGTAGAAATTGACTCTATAAAAAAGAATAAAGAATTAATAAATTTTGAGTTATTTAAAAAGGGATAATTTGACAAACCTCCCCTGAAGGTTCTAACAGTTGCAGTGACAGCAGTATAGAATTTAAATCCGTTGCTTTTGAAATTTGGTAACAATTTCAACCGGTGATATTTGAAAAGCAACGGAGGTAGGTGAAATTTGTAAAACCTGGACTGGTCTCAGTGCAATTGTCAGAAACTTCAGGGTAGGTTTCTGACCATTATCCCTAAAATATTACAACCATGATACAGATGATATTTATATTCCATGAATACACTCTTCCTCCCTATATTAGTACAGGATTGCTTGTTAATAAAAAGTTTGAGATGATTATGGGTATTTTATTCGGGATCATTTCATTTATGTGAAATAATTATATTTTTGCAAATATAATTGAAAAGACGTTACACAAATTCTTTTACGATACCAAAACTAGCATGTTTGTATGAAATATAAAAGAAGTATTTCAAAGTAAAAGAACAAAATTTTACATAACATACCACCAATTTACGAGTTTCTTGCATTATATATATAAAGTACTAGCTATGTATGATTATTTCAGTTTCAATTATTTATTTTATATGAAATACATAATTGTTTATAATTGCAATTATAAAAGTGTTCCACTAAGATTATTATCAATGCTATTCTAGTTTTGTATGTAACATAAATTTTAAAAGTAAAAAAAAAAAAATTGTCACCCACTTTTTAGCAAGTCTTTATGGGTTTCTTGTACTATAAGAATAAAATAGTAGCTATTTATAGCCATTATACTTTGAATCATATAATTTATGTTAAATACATAAATGTTTGTAACTAAAATTTGAAAAATGATGCGATAATATTTTTGGTACAGGAAAAGTTGTAGGTTTTGTGTTTTGCACAAATTTAATACGTAAAACTTCGGAAAAATTAATTGGACTTAACATATAAGTTGTTCGTGCTTTTCCTGTATACCACGAACAAAGTAATAGCTATTTACGAGGAAAACGAAATATCCCGTAGTTATTACCAACTTATGGGGAGGTTTGTAAAAAAATCCCTTAAAAAATTGTAATGTTTTTCTTTAAATGTATGGCACCACGGCTTTATGGCTTAAATTATAATGAACCAAGTTGACCAATAAAAGGCCAGGTGTTGATGCGTCTCCCACATTAAAAGAACAAAGTACCCAATGCTGGCAAAACATAAATTCATTGATTGTAAAATTTACAATCAATTAATCCCGTTCACCCAAAAAAGGACAGGCTCTTTACGCCTTTCCTCCACTACAGCAACACACAGGCCGTTGTGCTTTGCGGCCGAAAATTAGTTTATAGCATAAACTTATCTTACACCCGTTTTGGATTACAGCACCGGCTGTCTTTGGATTTCGTCCACTGTAAGAACGAATGTGTACCCATTTTTTCTTTGCGGGCCTTACGAAATGGGCCACCACTAATTTTTTTGTACGTCAAGCCCAATTTTCTTTGTACGACAACGTACGAAGAAAAAGTGTAACCATTTTCCTTTGTGCCCGAAATTCATGTTGTGGGATAAATTTAAATTCCCACCGTTACCCAATAAAGGATCAGCTCTTTACGTGTTCTGTGTATTACAACAACACTGCATAATTTCCGGAGACCAAAACTAAATTTTGCCTTAACTTCAATTTCGGTCGGTGTGCCATAAAACACCAGCTCTTTATGGCTTTCCTCCATTACAAGAAGAGAGTAACAATTTTGCGTTGAATAAACACGAATTTGTGGCGGGCATTTAAATTGAGCCCGCCCTGCAATACAATACCAAATTATTCTGCGTTTCGTCCTTCATAACTACACAATACGCACGGCCACATGAATAAGGAGTTTATGGCGGGAGCGAGAGAATTTGAACCGTTATCCGTGTACGTGGGAACATGAAAAGCTAGCTGTGTATGCCTATCTTGCATTAATTGAACACACTGCCCACTACCCCCAGGCCCCAACTACTTAACTTGTATGGCCAATGAGCGCAACAGTTTTTGCAATACAAGGTGTGCTCTTTGTGGGTGCGCAATAAGAAATTCTTTTCTGTCTGTACTGCCTTTTTTCCCCCACCACTACAACAGCTATTGTGCCTCCCAAACATCTGTGAATTACAGAGCAGAGGTGTGAAACGGAAGACATTGGTGCCGTGGTCCGCCATCTGCTGCCATTTCCACTGGCGCGTCGGCAAAGGCCCCCCCTGGCCGAATTTCCCTTCGTCTCCTCAGTTTCGCCAGCCCCTTTTATTTGGCATTAAGTGATTCAGTTGTGCTATCGTTTCGATTTAAGGAGTTCATGCGTTAAACCGGTGGCGCCTTAGATTACCCCCCGTTAGGGTTAAAGTGTGGCTCATCTCCGCAGAACGGAAGCACCCGCTTTCTTAAGGTATTGTTCGGAATTCGATGGAGACATTTTGTATCATATTTTTTTCGAATTTTGGTAATTTTTACTTGTGCGTGTGTTACAGTTTAATTTTGGGGCAGCTTATTCTGTGTCTGTCATTTGGGTTAACACACTCACCAGTTGAACATGTATGCTCCATCTACGCTTCAGATTGTTTGGGGAGTTTTACAGACCTTTTAGGCCAATGTTTCCATCACTTTAGGGCAATGTTTTGCATATAAGGAACACCTATCAACCCTTACATTATATGCAAAGGCTTAATCCCGTAATTGGTCCGCGAAGATGTAAGCGGACCAAAATCATAGGGATGAACAAGCAAAGAAATGTTGCATTTTGTTGTTTGTAAAGTGAGTGGTCCAGGGTAAAATGAGAGGGTAAAGTACATAAACACCCTGTAGACACCAAATTTTGATTATTTTGATTATTTCATTTTTTATCATTTATTATTTATTTATTTTTTTTAATTGGGTTAGATTCATCATTTTCATTTTTGTAAGATGTTAAAAGTGGCATTAATTCTCTTAAATTTGGTTTGAAAATTGTTAATTTATTTTTAATTGATTTTTGAAAAAAAAATGAAAATGACAAAAAGTAAAGGAAAATGTGTGGATAGGTGGAAGTGTGCATGTTGAACAAGTGTACAAAATAATCATTAGACAAGTGTCTAAGGAATTATAGGACAAGTGTATAGGAGGGAGGTGTTAAGGACACTTGGAGGCTTGGGGGGAGCTACGACTAGAAAACAGAAAAAAGGGGCTAAAAACGGAAAAAACAGAGCAGAGGAAATGGAGAAAAAACAGAGCAACAAGGGATAGAAAAAAGAAACAACAGAAAAAGGGAAAAAAATCTGGAAAAACAGGGAGCTTCGGTGAGAGGAAAAACTAAGAAATAGAGAGAGCCGAGGTTGGCGGCTGGGCTAAAAAAAAAAAAAAAAAAAAAAAACAGAAGAAACGAGAGCAAGAGGGAGAATGCAAGCTGCGTTTTTCCTTGGAAAAGGCTGATCATCCAGCTTTCTTGAGCGAAGATTTTATCCATCGAGGCATCATTCACCAAGCTGTTAGCTTCTGCATACTCTGTGACATCAGGAGAGAGATTTCCGTTCAGAGATCTTGGAGAAATAACATCAGGAGATCCCTCGAATTTGGACCTGAAGTCGTTGATCCCATCTCCCTGTTCCATGTCAAAAGCTGCAACGAATCAGCTCCAAACGACTCCTTCGCGCGTTTCCTGTTTGGATTTCGATTCAACAAAAAGCCTTCATCAGGTACCATCCCAAAATAATGTCCCAACTCATCTCGCTTTTATTTTGCTTTTTTTTGTTGTTTTGTTCCTGGGTCTTGTTTCTTTTAGTGTTCCTGCGGCTTTTTCTTTTCTTCCAATGCCTGCAATCTGTCCATTTGTTTTGCAATCTGTCTTGTCGGAATTCCTTGCATAATATTGGATTGGCTTTGTCGGCGATTTGGGTATATGTGTATCGTGCACTTGGGCTTGAAATCTTGAGGTGATGTCGCTAAGTTGCCGTAGAAATTACAGCAGGAAAAAACTAACAAAGAAGAAGAAGATGCATCGTGAGCTGGTATGAAAATGTTTAACAAATCACGTTTTGACCCCCAAATCTTTGAGTAATTTCACTAAGGCCCGAAAACTTCTGTAAAATAATCATTTTTACCCCCTTTCAAGCTTAATTATTATTATTATTATTTTTTGTTGTTTTAAGTATGCTTTTAAAATAATTAATCCCGGATTTTGGAATGAAATTAGACCTATTAGCTTTGTTGGGTTTTTGGTAAAACAAAAGAGGAATTGGGTTTGGCTATTTGTTTGGGCTACTTGGAACTGGGTTTGGTTTTCTTTCATTTGGGTTCGTCCTGGGCTGGAGGATTAAAGCCCACCAGTTTGTTGGTTTATTTTTGGGGTCAGAATAGTGGACTAGCCCATTCCATTTGCCTTGGATTTTCTATTGGATTTGATAAGTCTTGGCCCACAAAATAAATACAAAGGCCCAATCGTTTGGTCCATTAAGAAACCAGAAAACGATTTTGCAAATCAGTCCCTGAATTTTTCCTTGACTGTACTGTGGCCCTGGATATTTTCAACTTCTCTCAATTCGGTCCTTAATTTAATTGCAAATAGGTCCCTGAACTTTATTTTTCTTTAATTTTGACCCCAAAACTTTGTTTATTTTTGCAATCAAGTCCTTTCTTCTTTTCTTCTTTTGACTTCTTGAATGTTGTTTGCTTACATGATTCAATTGATTCAATTTCAAGTTTATTTTTATCCTTTTGTGCATTATTTGCCAAATAAATTGGTGCCTTGAGCATTTTTATTTTGCGAGGGATAAATAAGTGCATTTTCACTTCAGTGGGGCCCAATTACAAGGGAGGTAACCTATATCTCCTTGATTTTTATTTCTCCTATGTGATCCAACGTGCTAAGTGTGAATCGCATGTCTACGTTGCTTTCCTTGCCATTCCTTTAACTCCTTTCATTTATTTCATTTACTTTTGCTTTTTATTTAAATTATTCTTTATGGGGTATGTGTACACCTCTTGGCTTGTAATAGTTAGGGATTCAATTATTTTATTCCCTTTCCCCCTTTTAGAAGATTGAATTTAAAGAAATAAACATATTTTTGTGAACGAATTTCCCTTTTTTTCTTTTTTTTCTTTTTTTCATTTTTCCAATCCAACTAAAGCCTATTTTTCCCCTTTTCCTTTAATTTTCTCTTTTCTCCTTTTTTTTGTGATTTTTCATTTTCATTTCTCTCTCAAAAAAGCATTGAATAAAAACAAAATGACTACAACATATTTTTGATGTTTTCCTTTTCTTTTTTCTAAAAACTCTACGCTAATTTTTAACTTAAAAGCTAAAACTAAAAATTAAAAATAAACAACGAATGCAAACAATCTAAAATGAAAATCATGAAATAGATGCCACATAAAATTATTCAAAATTTGGTGTCTACAGTGGAAGTGGCTGTGGGTGAAGGACAAGGACACAGAGAGACCGAAAGAGATACAGGGAGAGAGAGAGAGTTCCAGACGGAGAGTGCTTTAGTTGGGGTGGGAGTGGAAGTGGCTGCGGCTGAAGGGGGGTGGCAGAGTGGCAGTGGGCGGTGGTGGACGTAGAAATTGACTCTATAAAAAAGAATAAAGAATTAATAAATTTTGAGTTATTTAAAAAGGGATAATTTGACAAACCTCCCCTGAAGGTTCTAACAGTTGCAGTGACAGCAGTATAGAATTTAAATCCGTTGCTTTTGAAATTTGGTAACAATTTCAACCGGTGATATTTGAAAAGCAACGGAGGTAGGTGAAATTTGTAAAACCTGGACTGGTCTCAGTGCAATTGTCAGAAACTTCAGGGTAGGTTTCTGACCATTATCCCTAAAATATTACAACCATGATACAGATGATATTTATATTCCATGAATACACTCTTCCTCCCTATATTAGTACAGGATTGCTTGTTAATAAAAAGTTTGAGATGATTATGGGTATTTTATTCGGGATCATTTCATTTATGTGAAATAATTATATTTTTGCAAATATAATTGAAAAGACGTTACACAAATTCTTTTACGATACCAAAACTAGCATGTTTGTATGAAATATAAAAGAAGTATTTCAAAGTAAAAGAACAAAATTTTACATAACATACCACCAATTTACGAGTTTCTTGCATTATATATATAAAGTACTAGCTATGTATGATTATTTCAGTTTCAATTATTTATTTTATATGAAATACATAATTGTTTATAATTGCAATTATAAAAGTGTTCCACTAAGATTATTATCAATGCTATTCTAGTTTTGTATGTAACATAAATTTTAAAAGTAAAAAAAAAAAAATTGTCACCCACTTTTTAGCAAGTCTTTATGGGTTTCTTGTACTATAAGAATAAAATAGTAGCTATTTATAGCCATTATACTTTGAATCATATAATTTATGTTAAATACATAAATGTTTGTAACTAAAATTTGAAAAATGATGCGATAATATTTTTGGTACAGGAAAAGTTGTAGGTTTTGTGTTTTGCACAAATTTAATACGTAAAACTTCGGAAAAATTAATTGGACTTAACATATAAGTTGTTCGTGCTTTTCCTGTATACCACGAACAAAGTAATAGCTATTTACGAGGAAAACGAAATATCCCGTAGTTATTACCAACTTATGGGGAGGTTTGTAAAAAAATCCCTTAAAAAATTGTAATGTTTTTCTTTAAATGTATGGCACCACGGCTTTATGGCTTAAATTATAATGAACCAAGTTGACCAATAAAAGGCCAGGTGTTGATGCGTCTCCCACATTAAAAGAACAAAGTACCCAATGCTGGCAAAACATAAATTCATTGATTGTAAAATTTACAATCAATTAATCCCGTTCACCCAAAAAAGGACAGGCTCTTTACGCCTTTCCTCCACTACAGCAACACACAGGCCGTTGTGCTTTGCGGCCGAAAATTAGTTTATAGCATAAACTTATCTTACACCCGTTTTGGATTACAGCACCGGCTGTCTTTGGATTTCGTCCACTGTAAGAACGAATGTGTACCCATTTTTTCTTTGCGGGCCTTACGAAATGGGCCACCACTAATTTTTTTGTACGTCAAGCCCAATTTTCTTTGTACGACAACGTACGAAGAAAAAGTGTAACCATTTTCCTTTGTGCCCGAAATTCATGTTGTGGGATAAATTTAAATTCCCACCGTTACCCAATAAAGGATCAGCTCTTTACGTGTTCTGTGTATTACAACAACACTGCATAATTTCCGGAGACCAAAACTAAATTTTGCCTTAACTTCAATTTCGGTCGGTGTGCCATAAAACACCAGCTCTTTATGGCTTTCCTCCATTACAAGAAGAGAGTAACAATTTTGCGTTGAATAAACACGAATTTGTGGCGGGCATTTAAATTGAGCCCGCCCTGCAATACAATACCAAATTATTCTGCGTTTCGTCCTTCATAACTACACAATACGCACGGCCACATGAATAAGGAGTTTATGGCGGGAGCGAGAGAATTTGAACCGTTATCCGTGTACGTGGGAACATGAAAAGCTAGCTGTGTATGCCTATCTTGCATTAATTGAACACACTGCCCACTACCCCCAGGCCCCAACTACTTAACTTGTATGGCCAATGAGCGCAACAGTTTTTGCAATACAAGGTGTGCTCTTTGTGGGTGCGCAATAAGAAATTCTTTTCTGTCTGTACTGCCTTTTTTCCCCCACCACTACAACAGCTATTGTGCCTCCCAAACATCTGTGAATTACAGAGCAGAGGTGTGAAACGGAAGACATTGGTGCCGTGGTCCGCCATCTGCTGCCATTTCCACTGGCGCGTCGGCAAAGGCCCCCCCTGGCCGAATTTCCCTTCGTCTCCTCAGTTTCGCCAGCCCCTTTTATTTGGCATTAAGTGATTCAGTTGTGCTATCGTTTCGATTTAAGGAGTTCATGCGTTAAACCGGTGGCGCCTTAGATTACCCCCCGTTAGGGTTAAAGTGTGGCTCATCTCCGCAGAACGGAAGCACCCGCTTTCTTAAGGTATTGTTCGGAATTCGATGGAGACATTTTGTATCATATTTTTTTCGAATTTTGGTAATTTTTACTTGTGCGTGTGTTACAGTTTAATTTTGGGGCAGCTTATTCTGTGTCTGTCATTTGGGTTAACACACTCACCAGTTGAACATGTATGCTCCATCTACGCTTCAGATTGTTTGGGGAGTTTTACAGACCTTTTAGGCCAATGTTTCCATCACTTTAGGGCAATGTTTTGCATATAAGGAACACCTATCAACCCTTACATTATATGCAAAGGCTTAATCCCGTAATTGGTCCGCGAAGATGTAAGCGGACCAAAATCATAGGGATGAACAAGCAAAGAAATGTTGCATTTTGTTGTTTGTAAAGTGAGTGGTCCAGGGTAAAATGAGAGGGTAAAGTACATAAACACCCTGTAGACACCAAATTTTGATTATTTTGATTATTTCATTTTTTATCATTTATTATTTATTTATTTTTTTTAATTGGGTTAGATTCATCATTTTCATTTTTGTAAGATGTTAAAAGTGGCATTAATTCTCTTAAATTTGGTTTGAAAATTGTTAATTTATTTTTAATTGATTTTTGAAAAAAAAATGAAAATGACAAAAAGTAAAGGAAAATGTGTGGATAGGTGGAAGTGTGCATGTTGAACAAGTGTACAAAATAATCATTAGACAAGTGTCTAAGGAATTATAGGACAAGTGTATAGGAGGGAGGTGTTAAGGACACTTGGAGGCTTGGGGGGAGCTACGACTAGAAAACAGAAAAAAGGGGCTAAAAACGGAAAAAACAGAGCAGAGGAAATGGAGAAAAAACAGAGCAACAAGGGATAGAAAAAAGAAACAACAGAAAAAGGGAAAAAAATCTGGAAAAACAGGGAGCTTCGGTGAGAGGAAAAACTAAGAAATAGAGAGAGCCGAGGTTGGCGGCTGGGCTAAAAAAAAAAAAAAAAAAAGAAAACAGAAGAAACGAGAGCAAGAGGGAGAATGCAAGCTGCGTTTTTCCTTGGAAAAGGCTGATCATCCAGCTTTCTTGAGCGAAGATTTTATCCATCGAGGCATCATTCACCAAGCTGTTAGCTTCTGCATACTCTGTGACATCAGGAGAGAGATTTCCGTTCAGAGATCTTGGAGAAATAACATCAGGAGATCCCTCGAATTTGGACCTGAAGTCGTTGATCCCATCTCCCTGTTCCATGTCAAAAGCTGCAACGAATCAGCTCCAAACGACTCCTTCGCGCGTTTCCTGTTTGGATTTCGATTCAACAAAAAGCCTTCATCAGGTACCATCCCAAAATAATGTCCCAACTCATCTCGCTTTTATTTTGCTTTTTTTTGTTGTTTTGTTCCTGGGTCTTGTTTCTTTTAGTGTTCCTGCGGCTTTTTCTTTTCTTCCAATGCCTGCAATCTGTCCATTTGTTTTGCAATCTGTCTTGTCGGAATTCCTTGCATAATATTGGATTGGCTTTGTCGGCGATTTGGGTATATGTGTATCGTGCACTTGGGCTTGAAATCTTGAGGTGATGTCGCTAAGTTGCCGTAGAAATTACAGCAGGAAAAAACTAACAAAGAAGAAGAAGATGCATCGTGAGCTGGTATGAAAATGTTTAACAAATCACGTTTTGACCCCCAAATCTTTGAGTAATTTCACTAAGGCCCGAAAACTTCTGTAAAATAATCATTTTTACCCCCTTTCAAGCTTAATTATTATTATTATTATTTTTTGTTGTTTTAAGTATGCTTTTAAAATAATTAATCCCGGATTTTGGAATGAAATTAGACCTATTAGCTTTGTTGGGTTTTTGGTAAAACAAAAGAGGAATTGGGTTTGGCTATTTGTTTGGGCTACTTGGAACTGGGTTTGGTTTTCTTTCATTTGGGTTCGTCCTGGGCTGGAGGATTAAAGCCCACCAGTTTGTTGGTTTATTTTTGGGGTCAGAATAGTGGACTAGCCCATTCCATTTGCCTTGGATTTTCTATTGGATTTGATAAGTCTTGGCCCACGAAATAAATACAAAGGCCCAATCGTTTGGTCCATTAAGAAACCAGAAAACGATTTTGCAAATCAGTCCCTGAATTTTTCCTTGACTGTACTGTGGCCCTGGATATTTTCAACTTCTCTCAATTCGGTCCTTAATTTAATTGCAAATAGGTCCCTGAACTTTATTTTTCTTTAATTTTGACCCCAAAACTTTGTCAATCTTTGCAATCAAGTCCTTTCTTCTCTTGACTTCTTAAATGTGGTTTGTTGACATGATTTAATTGATTCAAATTCATGTTTATTTTTATCCTTTGTGATTATTTGCCAAATAAATTGGTGCCTTGACCATTTCTTTTATTTTGGAGGATAAATAAGTGATTTCACTTCAGTGGGGCCCAATTACAAGGGAGGTAACCTATATCTCCTTGATTTTTATTTCTCCTATGTGATCCAACGTGCTAAGTGTGAATTGCATGTCTACGTTGCTTTCCTTGCCATTCCTTTAACTCCTTTCATTTATTTCATTTATTTCATTTACTTTTGCTTTTTATTTAAATTATTCTTTATGGGGTATGTGTACACCTCTTGGCTTGTAATAGTTAGGGATTCAATTATTTTATTCCCTTTCCCCCTTTTAGATTGTAGTAGGGTCCCCCTAATGTAATAGATAAGGCTTGGAGGAGCATTCAATGAAGACCTATCGAAGACTTGTGCCTAGCTAGCAAATGTAATAGTTAGGGCTTTAATTGTCTCATGTGCCTTGCATGCTTAGTTGCTACGTGTTAATTTGCTTTGTTAGGGCCTTGCATCTAGTCGAGCATGCAAAATGTTATGTGCTATGTGTTTATAAGTGTTTGGCATGTCTACTCGCTTTCCATAGCCTGAATAAATGTGATAGATGAATGTACGTCACCACACTAGTCCAATGCTAGTTGTGGCTCATTATTTCATTAGGAATTCATAGAAAGGGCTAGTCCAACGCTAGACCCAATAGGATTTTTCCTTTGTTTTTCATTAATGCATTATTTGCCTGTTCACTACATATCATGCATTTTTCCTTAGTTTTATCATCTGGCATGCTCCTCGATTCCCCTTTCCCCTCATTTTAGGATTTTTGCATTTCATGCTAGTTATAGGGTTCATTTGCCTGAAGAGTCCCCTTCTGATAAGGGAAACGAGCGAGTGTGGCTACTCGATAGCCTTAGCACGCTAGTTTCGCCTTCTAATCAAAGGGAAAATCGAAGTCGAAAAGTTAGGAGTCATTCCCATACCCGACCTGATGCATTCCCTTTAGGTTCATTCATTTATCACTTACTCATTTTTTTCCAATTCACATTTCCTCATCACTTTTCCTGTCCTTATTGTTCATTGTGATTTCTACTTCACAAAATTGCACTTAATTACACCTATATGCACTTATCACTATATTTCATACACTTGCACACAAACACTTGGATTTTTCATACAATTTCACACATGCACCTTTTCATACACTTGCACACAAACACTTGGATTTTTATACAATTTCACACGTGCACCTTTTTATAGACATGCACACTTCACTTTAGCCATCATTTGCATTAATCGACCTCTATAAAGGTTTTCTTGCATTGGCCGTCACAACTCATGTGGTTGACCAAAAACCTATTAAAGAGACATTGAGAAATTTAGGTTTAGCATTTTTTCTTTCTTTTTGCAATTCATCTAGTCAAATCCAAAACATTGCATACATATTTTGTAGAAAATTGGGCAAAGTGGGGCTTAAATCACGCAACTAGCCTGGCTAGACTCGAAGGTGCCTTGGATTTTTATCCTTGCCTTGCCCCTTCGTCAAATGTGACTCCCGAACCTTTTTCGTTGGTTTACTGGAACTTAGATCGTTTTAAAAGGATTTACTATTGGTCTTTAAAAATTCATTTTGGTGACTTGGTACACCCTAAAAATCTATACCACAGTGGCGACGTCCGTTTCTTTAAAAACCCTTTAAATTCACTTTGGCCAAATCGTCGCATGCTAAAGTCCCATGGCCTTTTATTCCTTTTCACACGTTACATAATTCCACATATTCACCACACCACACACAATCCAAACATCAAAAAGTGAGGGCGCGACACACCTGTACACCATCGATTGACCTTGTTAAAATTCAGCTTGTGTACGATGTGTTTACGAATAGTAGGCTTACGCCTTCCAGAACAAGTGTTGGCCAACATTCGTACTTCAGTTGTTAGCTCTATATGATGACAATGGCAATAAACGAAGGTTATGAAACATTATGAATGCAGGCACTGTGTCCAGGCAATTCATATCTGCATTCGCATCCGAAGCTGAGGTTTGCGCTATTATGGACAGCTGTTTCAATCTTCCTGTGTCTCCAGGCATGCCGGTTGAGGTAGAAGCACTGGCCTCGGAATGTATTGATATTAGCGAATATCTGCGTTCCCAAAATTTGATTAATTTGCTGTCCGTTAAAGACAAGTGTTACGATCGGTTGGTTCGAGAATTCTACGCGAATTCTCGTGCAAATAAGGACAAGTCAGTAGTGCGATCTGTCGTTAGGAATATACATGTTGAGGTGTCTACCGAGGTTCTATTTGCCGAGTTTGGTCTGGTTGACACTGGTTATAGTGTCGATTACAAAATGATTAGTGCCAAGAATATGGATAAACTGGCTGTGGCCGGGTATGATGACAGAGAGTTTGTACGACAAATTCTGCAACATGATGACAGCATTAGGCGGGCAATGGGGAAAAAACCAAAGTTTTATGCGCCTGACATGAAGGTTCTGCCAAGGCTGTTGCATCTTATAATATGCCATAACATTGTTCCCAAAGGTGGCAGTATTAGTTCGGTGAGTGCACTAGAAAGAATGCTGTTGTGGCACTTGTTGAACAAAAAACCACTGAACATTGGCAAACTGATGATTGCCACAATCTTCAACAAACTTAGGAAGATTAGGAGCAGGGACAATAAAAAAACCCATCTCCCATTCGGTATCATTCTCACCAGCATATTCAGGCACTTTAACGTTCCCATTTATGCTGACCACATCGACAAAGGCTTTCACAGTCACAACATTGGAGTTTCGTACTTCAAGAAAATGGCAGTGAAGTCTGAAAGGCAGGGTTGGATGTGCAAGAAGTTTAAACCTGCAGATGCAGTGGTCGGAGACACTGTGGAACAGGATAAGATAACTGAAGCAGCCAAGCAATTGGTTGACATGGGGGAGTGTGCTGCAGTGGATAAGCCGCCGTTTTTGGGACAAACCGACGACGTTGAAGATGTTGTTATAGTTTCGCAACAAACCAGAGCTGGAGCAACTGTATGTTAATGTAAACTCTGATTTCATGTTGTTGTACATTTCTGCCAACTAGCCAAACTGCGTAACCTCACTTTTGTTTTGGTAGCTACGACATAAGGTGAAAGAAATAATTGAAAAGGTTGGTGCCGTGCATGTGCAACGGAGCAGCTTCGACACATTGCCATTTCTACATGATGTAAGAGGTTTTTGGTACGTGTTTCGTAACCATTTGTTTTCTGTATGTATACTGACATCCACAAACTCGGCAGTGGCATCCAGAAGAATGTGGTGTACCTGACGCAGACTTGAAGGCAGCTGTGGCCTTCCATCTTACTCATATCACTCCCACAATGTACGGCTAAGTGTAGTACATTTCATCAGTTGAAGTATGGCACGTCCATCGTATTCTTATGATCTTTAACTTCACTGTCCGCAGCTGTGTCAGTGCACTGGATAAGCAACAGCTATTTGGTATTAAAAAGGAGGAATTGTAGGAAGTGCTGCATGAGGAGCATTGTCTGAATGACAAAGTAAAGTTTTTGGGACTTTGGGGAATGTAATAGGTCCTTCCCTGTTTCGTGTTTTGCCATTTTCATTGTAACTGTGCGTTTCTTCCTTTGTTTGAAGGTTGTGACACAGTACCTGCATTTACTCCAGCGACAGTACCAGCAATTTTGTTTCTTCAATCCTTTGTTTTGGGTACGTTGTAATACCCCTGTTTTTAAACTTCCCTTAAATGTTCTTTGCAAAATTTATACGTAACTCTTCCCTCTGCTGCTCTTCATTGCAGGTGAGATGCGTGTTAGATTATCCACGCATTTCTGCCACAACCAAAAAGCTCTTCGTTGATGAAACCAATGTCCAAAGTATGGAAAATCCTGAAAAGGTATACTCTAGTTTTTCATTGTCATTGCTTTCTCCCAGTAAGCAATGAGGGGTCACAGTATTAGCTGCACAGCTGATCGGCCTAATATTGGTACAATTTTAACAAATTTGACGCTGTTCACTGTGGTATCCGTGCAGATATTTTTCCCCATCATTTATTCGCAACATTGGTTTGTCATGATTGCACATGTCAACGAAAAACAAGTGTACATTGTTGATTCTTCGCACAACCTCAACACATTCTACCAGGGTTTGATGCAGTCAGTGGTGCGTTCCGTGCAAACTTCTTGCTCTTCCTAATAACAAACAACATCACATTTACAATGCCAGTGTTTTCTTTGTTTTGCAGGAATGGATTCTGGGCCAATTTTTTAAGGATGGACCGTGGACATTTCACGTTGTACAGCACAGAATTAAACAGAAGGATGCTGCAAGTTGCGACGTTTTCACTTTGAAGTTCATTCAATGTTGGGCAATGGCCTGTCGCCCGAAACCTGTAAGTGCAGGGATGCATGATTTCTATCTACCAGACTAACTGTCTTGCATCTAAATACGGACATCTGTATGTACAGCTTGACGTTGTGATTGGTAGAAATTTTATTGCCTGGGAGATCGCATTGGAGAAACTGGCAAACCCCATCAATTACGCTGCGTTTCTCGAACAAAATAAACAGCCGACGCAGTTGCATGGCAGTGCAGATATGCAGGAAGGTCGTGCCAAACATGACGAGCAGGTGGAGGCAGGACAAGGTACCGTACATATCCTAGTATTGTAATGTAGCGGTGAATGTTAACGGTGTACGTCATTTAAAATTCTTGCTCAAAATGACCTTACTGGTAGCCAAACTGCTTCTGTAAAGCAGTTTCAAAAACCAAAACAAAAACCCCAGGTCTTCCCCATGTTTGCCTGTTCCAACACCTCTGTGGCTGACAAAGCACAGCGGGAACTGGTTTTGTAGTCTTGTATACCAACACATGCAAGGGCAGGTGGTTGGCAAATTGTTGGTGTCCCCAGTCCAATCCTTTTTCCCTTCAAATCTGAAGATTATGTTGCTTCATTTCACATCTGTGGGACACATTAGATTTCACAGGGAAATACATCCAAGACATGTAATTGTTTTGTGCCAATTTTTTTTCCAACAGAAACTACAGGACCGTGTTCAAGCATAGCTCAAGGTCCTTCTACTAAGGGTTCGAATAAGAAGCTTCTTATTCTGGTTTTGAATGGAGTTGTTATTGGCAATGCATTAGGTAGGAGGACCAGAAATCGGGACTTCAACTTCAGACCCCATTGCTTTGCTTTCTTGCAATTCTGTTTCTCCTATTTTGATGTGGCAGTTTGGTCATCCAAACAAAGGTATACGACAGTGTATATTGTACATGAATTGCTCAACTCGTTACGGGTTGTGTGTTTCCGATAACTGCTATGTTCTGAATGTCGTTTTTCTTTGCAGCCATAATGTTGAACCAGTGTTGGAAACTTTATCAACACTGTTGAAGGAAAATATTAAAGATAAACTGGTTTTTGTGTGGGTGAGACTTCGTTAGTATTATATACGATTCCCGTAGTCAATCGACCAGCCGCAATTGTGCTAATGTGCAATTGGGACGCTTTTCTATTTTGCAGGATCAGTCCCGTTGCATTGTGGCAGAAACCAGACTTAAGGAAAATGCGGAGAAAAAGGTCATGTTCAAGGAACTGAATAGTGTTTGGGCAGATTATAGGTCATACAACAGCTCTAACACAATATTAGTTGACGATTCTCCGTACAAATCATTCATCAATTCTGTAAGCATACCATGTAAAACTTGCTTTTGGCGCTTACACTTCTATTCCAGTTCAGATGAAGCTGTAACGTTATTTCACTCATCATTTATGTAGCCTTACAATGCAATCTTCCCCAGCAGTTACACATCACCCAATGCGACAGACAATTATCTAGGTCAGCTGGATTTTCGTTTTAATAATGTGTACGGTTACACTTAGAGGAAATTGTTCACAGTTCCTGAAAGCTTGTGTTTTGCAGATCCTGAAGGAGGCTTTGTAGAGTACCTGAAGAAATTGGCCGATGCACAGAATGTACAACAATTCATCAAAGACAACGCTTTTGGCCGGTCACCCATAGCTGAAGGCAGCGCCGATTGCAAGTTTTACACTGAAGTTGTTTCCAAGCTTGGCTTGGAAAAGCCAAGCTTGGACCAATTGAAACGAAAGCAGGAACCCCCAAAGCGATATACTCCAGAGGTAGGCATGGGGTACATGTTCTCAAAATGTTTTGCAGAGCAGGAGTGTACTGTGTATATTTCTTAATTGCATGTCTGTTGCGCACAGACCAAACCGACCAGGAAAATGTGAAAGCATGACAAAGATCATGATGAGGACCTATGATGAACAGGATGCTTGAGCAAGCGTGTGTTCAAAGAAGACAAGGT
>NW_020863311.1:0-30468 GCF_003713205.1 Coffea eugenioides | reverse complement strand
AAAGAAAAGAAAAAGATGAAAGTGAAAATGAAGGAAAAAAAGATTGAAAAATGGCAACTTTGTTGTTTTTAGTTTGTATGTTTTAATGTGATATTACTTAAATTGTGGTTTTTTATTACTTAGCTTTATTATTAATTTTGTTAAATTATTAATAAAAAAAGGCGTGACATGCAAGCTGCGTATTTTCGCAGCTTGCAAGAAAGGGCTCGGGCAGCCCTTGGCTGCAATTTTAGAAGAGAAGGCTGGTGGTTCCAGGTGGCCAGACACCTGGCTAAATGGAGGAAGCTTCCATGCAAGGTGTAAGGCTAAAATGGAAAGAAGGAGAATCAGCAAAGGAGAGCCGTGGGATGAAGGGTTTGGTGTGAAGGTGGGTTGCATTTGACAGTAGCCGCGGGGGAAGAGAAAAGGAGAGAGTGAGGGAGAGGTTCTGGGACGGAAAAAGAAAAACACAAAAGGCTGAGATTGGAGAGAGGACTGGGGGTGACGGCTAGGGCTGAAAAAAACTGCAGAGAGAAAAGAAAAGATCAAGGAGAGGACAACCAGTGAAGAGAGTAGAGAGTGGCGGATGAGAAGCTAAGGAAGGAACTGAGGGAGGAGGAATTAGAAAGTGAGTTCCGGGTGGCAGTGGAGACGAGGAAAGAAGAAGGAAATAGGGAAAAAGAAGGAAAACGAAGGAGCAAGAGGGCTTGAAATAAGGCTCTCAACAGGCCGAAGGGAAAACAACAAGAGGAAAAGGAAGTTTCGCCATTGTCCCCGCCGCGAACTCAAGGCCACTGACGCAACTTCAGCAATCCAGCCACTCCATTTGAGTTCTTTTCCTGGGTTACCTCACGCTTTGTCCGTGAGTAAGGTGATGTTCTCAGTCCTTTCTAGTCAAATAGTGTGAGATTTGGATCAGAATATTGGAAATCATTGCTACTGTATTTTTATTTTTTCCGTGGGCTGCTTGTTGAATGTTTGGTTTATAGTGGATTCATTCGCTGCTCTTTACACCAGCATATACCGATTTCATGGGTTGGGTTGTTTAGATTTTGTATGCTGTGAACTTGAATCTTGACAAAACCCAGCTAAGGAAACACATGTCATCCGAATTTGATGCATAAAAATTTCAGGAAATGGAAAAAGATTCAGGCTTGTTTGCACTGATGCTTCGTTAATGGCCGATCCTCTTTCTATTGTTGTTTGTATGTTTGGATGTTGAACTTTGTCCTTTCTTGCTTAAGATTACGGTGTGATGTTTGGGTTGGGATGTTGACTGTGTTGGGATGAAAGACACATTTGATGAACAAAAATATAGAGAACCGTAGCTGGAAAATTGCAGAACTGTGCCTTTTCTCTGTTGTCCGAATTTCTGATGCCTAAACATAAGGTGTTATGTTGAAAAGCAAGCTTAGTTATTTTGTTGTTTAATCAAATGTTGGTTGGATGGGATGCTAGTTGCGTCAGGAGGGAGGGTAGAGTGTTATTCATCAATTGCCGCAAGTTTCACACTTTCTTTTGCTGCATTTTTCACTCAATCTTTTAGGATGGATAACAATGCTTAGGTGACATTTAACGGGGATGGTTTGAAGTTTTTTTGCATTAGGTTGGTTGTTGAATTGGTAGATTTCGCTTGAGTTGCCTCACACTTCACATCTAGGCGAATAACCAAAGATTGCTGGAGTTTCATACCAATGGAAACAGCTGCGTTCATCTTTTTGTCTCTGCTGATTTTTCTGTCACAACAACTCACAAGCTGGGTTTATTCATCCAATTTGCTAGTTAAATCTTGTACCTAAATGATTAATGACAAGGTTGCCTGTTTTGATCCTAAGCTATAAGTATCTTGGTGTGAACTTGGGGTGAGTTGCGGCTGCAAAAGTTGCAGCAGAGATGATAAGAGAGTTGCAGCAGTTTTGTTTCTCCAAATGTTTGCATATTTTCCCAGATTTTCGCATGAGATTCTTCTAAGCTTTCTGCCTGTTTGGATGATGGTGATTATGTAGTTTGCTGCCTAGTTTACAACTTTGTGTTTGGGTTTGAAATCTGAACTTGAAAAACAAGTTGTTTTGTTCGGTTGCTGAAAGCTCACGTTGCAGAAGCTTGTTTTCTTTTTCTCTTCGTGGATTGCATGGATTGCATGAAATAACTCTCTGAAAATTGCACTTTGATCCCCCAAGTTTCCCTTTGTTTCACTAGGACCCAATCAATTGAATAATTTCATCAATTTGGTCCCTGGTAGTTCTAATTTTTGCAACTTCATTGCTTGTTTGCTTCAATTAGCCACCTCGTTTTGTTTAAATTGCTTTTAATTCATAATTCTAAGGGCCTTATGACCAAGTGAGTTTGTGTTTGCATATTTTCTTTGATGTTTTTTAGTTTAAAGTGGTACCCTGACCTTTTTATTATTTTGAAGCCATTTTTCTTTCATTTGGACACCATTCCAAGGGAGGTATAACTTCTTTTATCTTTTTGTCTCTCCCCTATGTGATCCAACGTGCTAAGTGAGAATTGCATGTCTACTTTGTTTTCCTTGCTTTTCCTTAATTCCTTTCATTTATTTCAATTACTTTTGCTTTTATTAAAGTCATTCTTTTATTTATTTATGGGGTATGTGTACACCTCTTGGCTTGTAATAGATAGGGCTTGGAGTGCATTTTTATTCACTTTTCCCCTTCCCCTTTTGTTTTAGTTAGCAAAATGCAATAGGTTCATTAGATTGATTGCTTACTTTTGTTGCTACGTGTTAATTTGCTTTATTAGGCTCTTGCATTTAGTCGAGCATGCTAAGTGTTATGTGCTACGTGTTTATAGATGATTGGCATGTCTACTTGCTTTCTATAGTCATAGATGAATGTAATGGATGAATGCACGTCACCACACTAGTCCAACGCTAGTTGTGGCTCATTGTCCCGTTTTCCACTAGTCCAACGCTAGTAGAAATTCATAGATATGGGCTAGTCCAACGCTAGATCCTTAGGGATTTCCCTCGCTAGTTCATACTTGCATGTTTCACTACATTTCATGCATTTTTCTTAGTTTTCTAGCATTTGGCATGCTCCTCCAATCCTTTCCCCTTCATTTTAGGTTTTTGCATCCTCATGCTAGTTATAGGGTACATTTGCTTGAGAGTCCCCTTTCAATAAGGGAAACGAGCGAGTGTGGCTACAAAATAGCCTTAGCACGCTAGTTCTTCCTTCTAATCAAAGGGAAAATTAAAGTCATGAAGTTAGGAGTCATTCCCGTACTCGACTTGATGCATTCCTATAGGTTCATACACTTTCATTCTCATCATGTCACTCCCTCACCCTCTTATCCACATTTTCTCACTACTTATATCCTTCTCAATGCAAATGCCATGTTCACACATTTTTCTTCTTGTCACTTGTTTTCTACCTCACAAATTGCACCCAATTGCACTTATATGTATCCACTATCATGTTTTCATCCATTTGCACACAAACACCTTTATTTTCTCACATTTGTACACTTGCACTTTTCTTACATTTGCACGCTTGCACTTTTCTTACATTTGCACACCTACACTCATACTTGAGTCTTCATTTGCATTACCCGTGACCTCTATGAGAGTTTCCCTTGATGGCCATCACAACTCATGAGATTGGGACCAAAAAACCTCATACGAGACATTTTAGATTTAGGATTGCATTTTTTTTCATATCCGTTAGTCACATCCAACATGCAACACATACTTTGGGTAGAAGAAATTAGGAAAAGAGGGGCTAAGTCACGCAACTAGCTTTGGCTAGGGTAAGGGAGTGCCTTAGGCTTTGCCTTTGCCTTCTCCCTTATCAAATGTGACCTCCGATCCCTTGTTTTGGTTACGTAGACCTAAAAATTCTTCAAAAAGGGGTTTGCTTTACTTTTCTTTCCAAAATCACTTTTTGGGTGACTTGGTACACCCTAACTCTATACCAAGTGGCGACTCCATTTTCCATTCAAAACCCTTTTTGAACTTTGTTTGGCCAAATCGTCGCATTTTCAAGTCCCACGGCCTTTTATTTTCATTTTCACACACATTCACATACATATTCCACACACTACTTTCACACACATCAAAAAGTGGGGCGCGACAATGCAAATTTTGAGTCCTCGCTGTGAGAACCCTGAAAATAGACATATAAATATCAGTGCATATTTTATTTACATTTTAATTCTTTAATAAATTTTAGCACTAAGTCCAATTGTTTTTAAATGAGTACGTAGAAATAAACGTTAGGTGCAAAATAAAAGAATTGTGCTAAACTACTAAACTTCTTAGTTTTGTTACATTAACTTCATATTTCTATGGTAAACTATTTCATTGATCTAATAATTAATTTCTTTGAATTCTAGTATTGTAATTAATTGTTTTGCAATAAAAGTGTAAAGATAATTTCTATGTAATAAATAATATAATTGTGCCAATATTGAATTATTCGGTTTGCTATATTAAGTTAATAATTCTTGAGTTATATTAGGTTTACTCCTTAAAAATAATTCCTTAATTTTCAATAGCTAATTTTAATTTCGAATAAGGTTAAGTGTGGATAGAAACTTTAATATTATTATGCAACCGATAAATTCTAGATAAAAACAATACAAGTATTCTAAAAACACTTAAGACGTAAAAATTTCGATAATCAAAGCCTTGCAAGATTAGCGTATAATTAGGCGTTCAAATCACACTTGGGGATAATTTTTGAAGCTAAGTTAGAACTAAGGATTTAAGTGGATATTAGGAGGAGAAGTGAAAAGACTAAACTACCCTTCACAATTTCACCATAATCACCCCACGGCCATAACCATTCCACGCAACGCCAAACACTCCCTCGGACACCATGATCACTCACCTCTCCATTCGGCCAATGCTCATCTTCACCACCTGCACACTTGAACCTCCCAAACACTCCACCTTCACCTTGTTATCATCGACCGAGAGTGAGGGAAAGGATGAGCTGCACCATATAGCCGAGAGTGAGGGAGGAAGCTGAGAGCTGCAATTCCATTTCTGGTTCTGTCCGCGAGCATCGAAGAGGGAGGAGAGAAGGAGAAACCGTGAGCAAACTCCCTTCTGCATTCTCCAAGTTCAGCCGGTTGCCATTTAGCCTCCACCACCACCAGCTTCAACCGCTACACCCAACCAGAACCAACATACCTGTGCGTGAGGACAAGAGCCGAGAGAGAGAGACAGACTTCAGCACCTTGTCGTGTGAGTGAGCTTCCAGTGAGGTAAATTTCTGGACTGATTGATGGTTAACCAGAGGTAGTATAAGCAAGCTTTGGACTTGCATGTGAGGTCTTTAAGCTCGGATGGTGTATCTAGCTATGTGATAATTTGATGTTAAGTTACCAGAATTGTTGTGGAAGAAATGGTACTGCCGTGAGCTTGAGCTGGGATGTTGTAGCTTTAATTCGTTGTTTGTGGGATGATCAGAGTTTGTATTTGTGTATTAATTCCCTGGAAACAAGATGACTAAGTCATGCATGAAATTAATTAGCCTGGATTACGCTGGAAAATAAATATGAATCAGAATCCATCACATGCAAGTTCATCCGAGTAGAAGTTGCACAAAATTCTGTTTTGATGAATATGATTCTGCCGAGAAAATGGTTTGGAAATGCAACTGTAATTCTGTTTTCCTGTGACAATCTGAGCACTCAAGTGTAATTAGCCGAGTGAAACTTAATGATTAAGATGTTTAGGACCCTGCATGTTAATTCTATGAAGTTGATTGAAGAATTAAGGAACTTAGGAAATTCTGTTTCGATGGAAAATTTCTGCCGAGACTGGTTAAGAAATGATTTGCCTAATTTGCCTAATTTTGACAAGCTGTGGTTATAATCCTAACTATCCAAGTGAAGATAAAATGTTTAAGGGCATGCATATTGAGTTGCACGATTGGACGATGAAACTAGGAACTTGGAAAAAATTCTGGTTTTGTGAATTGGAATTCTGATGAACCGAAAGTCTAAAATGCAGTTGTAACCTGTTTAGATTTGATAATCTGAGCATGTAATGGAGGTTAACCGACTAATCATTGGGTGATTAACCTGGCTATGGCCTTGCATGTTAATTTTGTGCATTCGAATGATGAGTTGAGGAGCATAAGAATTTCTGTTTCGGTGAAATGGAACTTCAGTAAGCTGGAGTTTGGTGAAAATTTCCGAGATCTTGAATTTGATATTTAATTCTCAATCTGTCTTATGGTGATGATATGAGTTGATATATGCGATTAGCTAGTTAACAACATGTTAATTGAAGTTTGCATGAGGTCTTATAGCTCGGCTAACCAAGAAAATAAAATGAAAACAGAAAAATTGTTTCATGAATGGTCATCCGAGACTAGTGGATATAATTTCTGGATTTTCTGGATGATTTTAGTTGCCGAGTGAATCTAGTTTTGAAGTGGAAATTTTTAATAACTAGCTAAGTGTTTACATGCTGGATTTGAGTACCTAACACCCTGTTTAAACAAAAAGAAAATTTGATCTAAAGTATCTTAGTTGCTGGAAAATTCCGGAAGCCGCAAGGTTGAGCTAGATATTTCAGGTTGTCTTTTGAAAATTTTATCGGTTTCTGGAAATTTTTTTTTTTTTCCGTGGAGTATAATGGGTTAAAGATACATAAGAGTTGTAAGTTTTAAGTTGTGTAAGTTGTTAAACAATGAAATAATTGATAAGTTGGAAGATGGAACTAGAAAAGTTGGTACATACATCCTGGAATTCCTTTTGTGGTAGCCGAAGGGTGAGTTGGATTCTTAGCATGGTTTTTAAATTTTTCCCTGAATATTGATGGATGGAAATGTCTGGAAATTGTTGTCTTGGAGTTCTATAAGAAATGTATGGATGGTTTGAATAAAAACATTTTGGTGTTAAAAGAGAAAAAGGAGTTTTCACAAGTGTAAAATGACATTTCAGATTTTCGGATGTCCCTGACCAGTTTCAGTAAAATGCTTATATCTTGGTGTAGAAAAATCCGTTTAAGGTGCCGTCAGTGGCATTGGAAACAAGAAACATAGGCCTTGGTTCTGTAGAAATTTCGTATTTTTCCTCCATGGGTACTGCTGTCTGTGAATCCTCAAAGTAGACTGTTTGGTATAAATGTCCTGTTTTCTTCGTGAAACTAAATTTTGATTTGGATTGAACTTGTTACCTACTTGTGGTTTAAATTCTTGATTAAATTGTGGTTGGTAGTGATTGATGATGTCAAAGGCTAATGATTGATGAAGCCCTTGGCCATTTGAATGGTTTTATAAATATTAAAGAGTGATGAACTTTGATTGCTGGAATTTCTTGAAGGCCTTACCTTCATTTTTGTTTTAGTTAAGATGTGATATGAGCTTGCCAAAACCAAGTGCTAATGATTGACGAAGCCTTGGTTATTCGTTTTATTCTTGATCAAAATTGAATCTGTTGAAACCTAGGGCTAATGATTGACGAAGCCCTAGTGATTTACTATTTGAAATGTGAGTTTGCTATATTGACAAATCTGAATTAATACGAGCTTGTGTCTCGGAATAGAAAGGAATCCGTTTAGTCCTTAGATTTGAGAAAGTGTCAATCAAGCTATTTAAATATATCTTCGTGCGTGTAGGGAGCGAGAACACTTAGTATCGCCGATTAACGCCAAAAATTTTGTGTAAGGACTTTTCATTAAGCCTTGTCAACTCAACATTCTTATTTTCTTCCTTTAGCTAAACTAGCCACACTATTTATAGAAAATAACTTTCTAGCTCTAAAACCCTAGTTCCTTTCTCCTCTCTAAGAATTGTTCCTGGCTAGTTGATTATAAGAAAAACTCCAAAATACGAGTTTTTAATAACTTTAATTAAAAATGTAGAAACTTGCGCGGCAGGAAACTTTATTTTAGGTAAAATAGTTTTAGTGACAATTTTTACAAGAACCATAGCTTAAAAGAAATTTTTCAAAGTATCTTTCTAATTTTGATATTAAGTGGTTTGTCGATTTATCTCAAGAAAATAGTACTAATTACCTTTTATAAGGAAAACTACAAGAAACATTTTTACTACTTTTGCCAAGTTTCAACCTATGTAGATCTTTGAATTTACTTCGAAACGATAAACTAGTTATATACTCGATAAACCTTTATAGTTATAAACCTGGAACTTGAATAGAAATTGAAAGTGTTATAATTGTACTTTAAAGGTCAAACTTGATTTTAATAATTTTAAATAAAAGGCGCAGAAAACTTGTTTGGCATGAAATCTTATTCAAAGCAAACTGGTTCTGGTTTGCACCTCTAGAAAGGAAGAAATCCTACGAAGTATTTCATCACTTTCATCAGTTTAACTCTAAGGAAATTGTTGATTTATTTGGAGTAGATAAACTAGTTATGTACCAAATAACTTTGTATTTATAAATCAAGAACCGTATAACAACACTTATAGTTTTAAAACCTGGTTTTCTAGGGTATAGCGAGGACGTGGAATTTTGAATCCCAGCTTGAACTCTGAACTTCAATTTTGGTGAGTGTCCCTGCTTGTTTTATGCTTATGTGGTTAAGCGCTTTATCAACTCGCTATGTGATAATTGTAAAAAATGAAACAAATGGTTTCTGATCCATCGAAGTGAGCAGTGTGTACTTTATCGCACTAGCCGTTCGAGTGGTGACGTGTGTGAAACATTTTCTAATAAACCCGTGAATCTAAATGTAGTTGCGTCGTTGGGTGAATCCCTCGACTCGTGAATCCAACTACCATAACTTATGAATCCGTGAATCTAAATGTAGTTGCGTCGTTGGGTGAATCCCTCGACTCGTGAATCCAACTACCATAACGTCGGTGGGTGAATCCCTCGACTAATTTTATACGGGTATATCTCGAGTATACTGCGTCGGTAGGCGAAGTTCGGGCCCGAAGCAGAGGTATGAACGGTGACGGGTTAGGATTAAAATAAGTGGATCTACATGGACTATAAGTAGTGAAAGTTGACGGAGGATCAACTACGAGGGTATCTGATCAAGCGAGGAGAATGGCCCCCGAGAGCCCCTGTATCCTACCTTGTGCTGTTATACGCTTTCTTAATTGATTAAATTTGTTTAAATTGTTATCTGTTGTTTGATTTATGTGAGTGCATGTTTTGGGGCACCACTGAGTTTTAGCTCACCCCACGTTTATTTGTTTTCCTTGACAGGTTCTGGAAACTGAAAGCTTGAACTTACTTATGTTTCTTTTCTTTTGGATGTAATGGATATTATGGCTATTGTGTGGGTTGTATTATGCTTCAACTTGAATTATGTACTTTTGTTTTAGATTGCCACTTGAAGCTGGAAAAGTGTAAAACCTGATTTCGATATTTGGTTTGTATGAATTTTATTTGTATATCCGAATTGTACGACCCTATTCCCTGGTTGTAACGCATGGGATGTTTAGGAACCGTTGACTGGCTGTTTTAAATCACTGCTATCTCTGAAGTTAATGTGGTTTAGTGATTGACCTTTTTTTTTTTTTTGAGGGAAGCGATATTGTAATAGTTTAGGTTATTCTTCGGAAGGATTCGAGTTAGTGTGCGTGCGTGAGTCCTGGCGAGAGTTGGGCAGACGGCCCGCCAACCCTCTGGTTCGCCTTAGGGGGAAATGGGGTCGTCACAGGTGGTATCAGAGCTCTTATCGAGCTCAAACTGGGAAAAGGTTCTCGGACTGTGGGGATTGGCTTGTTAAGTGTGGAACAAAAGTCTATAGTTGGGGATATTAGATATGTATGTTGGGTGGGAATCTCAAATGTAGGTGATTCATGCTTGGGACTGGCCAGCTTGAGTTGTGAATCATCTTATTTTCGGATTCTTGTACCCGAGTACTAAATATTACATTTGATGGGGTATTTGCAATTGAAAAGAATTCAGTATATCGTATTATGATGTGACTAGAAATCATGATTAAGTTTGGAAAAGTAGAACCGAAAGCAACAAGTTTAGCTTTTGAAAGTTAAAAGGTGAAGAGCCAATAGTGAGACCTTGAAGATTAGTACCAATTCTGCTTTTGAGGTGAATTTGCCATGTGAGGTGAGTTCTCGACGACATTGTGGCTCCTTAAGTTTTATTGGAGGATTATTTGGGGCTAATGTTCAAAAGGATAAAGATAACTAGATGTTAGGTTATTAGAAAAGCCAATGTAGGAAATGTTTGAGATCATTTAGAATACTTAAGAGCCACTGATGTACTTAAGTAATGATCATATTATTTGACTTGGCACTAGACGTAGTAGATCTTCAATTTACTAAGGAAATTTGATTAGTATTACTAAGGGGGTCTAGTGGGATTGTCCAGGACTAAACTAATGAAGGTTAAGTTGAATCTAAACTAAGGGTTAGGCTATTAGCTATGTGGTTATAATAATTTGTGTATTGTTGTATTGTTTCCTTTCATACTTATAAAGATTGAAGTTTGAGTTATGTATGAAAATATTGAATGTATTCGTGAATTATCTAGCTTTTGAAGTTGTATGAATTTGGTATGCAATGTGACTTATATTGTGAGTATATAATTTGAGGATTACGTGATTAATTTTTGTAACGCTGCAATATTTATTAGTCCCGGGAATTAAATAATTACTAACCTGAGTGAATTTTGGTAACCAAAGTGGTGTATAGAACCATGAGATTAAGAAAAAAAAAATAAAAAAAATAAAAATAAAAATAAAAATAAATAATATATGGAGTAGGTGGTGACTATTAGGGCAATCATGTCTTGGTAAAATCGTTGCAGTTTATGAGTTAAGGAAATAGTTATCGTACAAGGTATACAAGTTGTTGATGTAACCATTAATAATAACCAGAATTAGGAAAGGATAAGAACATGAATAAAATTTAAAAGTTAGTAAACTCGATCTATTTATCAGCTCATACCTTTAGAAGAAAGGTTAGACCAACGTTGAAGCAATGACTTGATAGATCCAGGTTAAACTGAACTTTTGTGAATAAAGGAAAGAATTTCAAGGGTTTACCAACTCTATTTCGGATAGAAATCAATAGGATGGGATGTTGGAGTCGGAACTTTGACATGTTTGGATATTGAATGCACTTAAAAAAAAAAAGATTTGTTTGATTCCTGATTAGAGTGTACTTGAGCTTGATATATGTTGCAATTGACTTTGTTCTGTGATGTAATTAAATTGATCATGAATTTGCTTGGTATTAATCATATATATGGAGTGAAATTAACCGCAATCGTATGTATGCATAATTGGTTATTACTTATTTTAAATCAACTCGTTGTGAGAAATATAGAGCTTAGGGAGCGATAATGTCAGATTGATAATGCTATCTTGGGTGAAAATTTTTAATTAAGTATGACGCGCAGATAAATTGTAAATTCAAGTAGTTGAACTTTTATATACTTTGGGAAGCAGTTGATTCGACACTTAAATTACGGGGAAAACACTAAGACAAATTCCTTTAGTTAAGGTTTCGTGGCAAACATGAATGATTAGGCGAAGTGATGTGGAAATGGAAGATAAAATACGGAAAGAATAACCGGAAATCGTTACGATTAAAAGTGTGAAATTTTGACTATCAAGATCAGAACCAATTTCTTTTCTTCTTGTCCTCCATTCGAATAACCATTTTATTTATATATGTATATAGACCACAATTTTTTTTTTTTCAGATGTGTATTTAATATCCTGTTATTAGTCACGAAAGGTACGTAAAATTTTGAAAGTTGAGCCTTTAATGATGTATAATTGTTTCAAGAGCTAATGGTAGACAGACTTCGACAAAGATACTATCAATGGGAATTTAGAAGGAACCCACCCACGTAGCTACCCTACTGACCCTATGACTAATACCTTAGAACGGTTGGTAGAGTACCAAAGCTTTAGGCCAATCAACTAACCTAGGAACCAAAAGAGTTGCGAATGGAGTGACTCTTGAAATTCGTCTATCTAGGTTTCATGGGGAATCTGACCTCAAAATAATAAGAATGAATCGAAGGAATACAATAAGGCCTAGTGAGAATCAGCAGTATGACTGTTGTTTTAAACAATGTTGAAGGTAAGTATTGAATAGTGCACTAAGACATGAAATTTTTCTTTGGAATAAGGCTTCCTTATTCTGTCGTGATAGTGATTAACGATGGTAATCTCGGTGACATTTAAGAACTCGTTGGATTAAGTAGAAAGTAGTAAGGTTTATATCTTGGAGTAACCATCAGTAAAAGGATGATGGAGTATTACGGCTTAAGCTTCCAGTATGAATAGTTGATTATTTTGATTCTGTGATCTGCCTGGCAGGCTAGCTGTTTGACTTAAGCCAACTAGTAAGATGACAACTTTGGAAGAAATGTGTAAGGAAATAGACATCCTCCGAAATGAGGTAGAATTTCAAAGGAAATTGGCTGACTACTGGGAAGGACGATGGAAACAAGAATATACAGAGAAAATTGAGCTACTACGCCAGAACGTAGAACCGGAGAAGAAACATAAGAAAAATCCTCGAAATGTCCAGGCCGCCACCACTCATGCAAAATGTGGGTATTGTAGGAAAGCTGGTCATACCGAGAAGGAATGCTAGAAAAAGGGAGGAAAGTGCTTGAGGTGCGGTAGTACCAAGCACAAGATTTCGGAATGCCCTAGAGCATTTAAAAAGAGGAAGTACTCAGCAGACAACTAAGTCCGCTACAGAGCGATCAAGTGCCAGATGGAAGTAATTCGTGTTAATGACCATGAACGGGGTCCTAGTAGTGAACGTTTTACAAATCAAGAGGGTTTGACCTCTCTCGAGGAATAGAGGTTATAGTTACCCTAAACTAGAATAGCACTTTTGGAGATTGTAATCTTCCGCTATGAATTATATGTACGCTAAGAATACCCTTTATTTTAATTGCTTTGCTATTAGAACTATTATAACAAATCAATGGTTAAATTAAGTGCCCAATTGAATGTATAAAAAAAAATTTTATTTTTAGAATTTAGAAATATTCTAGAATAGTGCAATATATAGATATATGAATCGAATATACACGATAGGTATATCGTAATTTGAGCAATTTGAATACATTATATAGTTGAATAAATTACATGACTAATTAAATCTCCTTAAAGCCAAACGGGTGGAAACCTATTAAATTGATATAAGCGAAATTTTTCGAGGTACACATAAATTAGAATCAACGAAATTTTAGTCAACGCGTGAGACAATAAAAATATGGCCTTGTAGCAAATAAATGATCTAAAACTAATCGACTGAACTAATCTTGGGAACTAGAAGAAGAGATGCAAGAAAAATAACCCGACCTATCTCTTGAGAAAGTGAGAATTTTGAGGACAAAATTCATTTTAAGGAGGGGAGGATGTGAGAACCCTGAAAATAGATATATAAATATCAGTGCATATTTTATTTACATTTTAATTCTTTAATAAATTTTAGCACTAAGTCCAATTGTTTTTAAATGAGTACGTAGAAATAAACGTTAGGTGCAAAATAAAAGAATTGTGCTAAACTACTAAACTTCTTAGTTTTGTTACATTAACTTCATATTTCTATGGTAAACTATTTCATTGATCTAATAATTAATTTCTTTGAATTCTAGTATTGTAATTAATTGTTTTGCAATAAAAGTGTAAAGATAATTTCTATGTAATAAATAATATAATTGTGCCAATATTGAATTATTCGGTTTGCTATATTAAGTTAATAATTCTTGAGTTATATTAGGTTTACTCCTTAAAAATAATTCCTTAATTTTCAATAGCTAATTTTAATTTCGAATAAGGTTAAGTGTGGATAGAAACTTTAATATTATTATGCAACCGATAAATTCTAGATAAAAACAATACAAGTATTCTAAAAACACTTAAGACGTAAAAATTTCGATAATCAAAGCCTTGCAAGATTAGCGTATAATTAGGCGTTCAAATCACACTTGGGGATAATTTTTGAAGCTAAGTTAGAACTAAGGATTTAAGTGGATATTAGGAGGAGAAGTGAAAAGACTAAACTACCCTTCACAATTTCACCATAATCACCCCACGGCCATAACCATTCCACGCAACGCCAAACACTCCCTCGGACACCATGATCACTCACCTCTCCATTCGGCCAATGCTCATCTTCACCACCTGCACACTTGAACCTCCCAAACACTCCACCTTCACCTTGTTATCATCGACCGAGAGTGAGGGAAAGGATGAGCTGCACCATATAGCCGAGAGTGAGGGAGGAAGCTGAGAGCTGCAATTCCATTTCTGGTTCTGTCCGCGAGCATCGAAGAGGGAGGAGAGAAGGAGAAACCGTGAGCAAACTCCCTTCTGCATTCTCCAAGTTCAGCCGGTTGCCATTTAGCCTCCACCACCACCAGCTTCAACCGCTACACCCAACCAGAACCAACATACCTGTGCGTGAGGACAAGAGCCGAGAGAGAGAGACAGACTTCAGCACCTTGTCGTGTGAGTGAGCTTCCAGTGAGGTAAATTTCTGGACTGATTGATGGTTAACCAGAGGTAGTATAAGCAAGCTTTGGACTTGCATGTGAGGTCTTTAAGCTCGGATGGTGTATCTAGCTATGTGATAATTTGATGTTAAGTTACCAGAATTGTTGTGGAAGAAATGGTACTGCCGTGAGCTTGAGCTGGGATGTTGTAGCTTTAATTCGTTGTTTGTGGGATGATCAGAGTTTGTATTTGTGTATTAATTCCCTGGAAACAAGATGACTAAGTCATGCATGAAATTAATTAGCCTGGATTACGCTGGAAAATAAATATGAATCAGAATCCATCACATGCAAGTTCATCCGAGTAGAAGTTGCACAAAATTCTGTTTTGATGAATATGATTCTGCCGAGAAAATGGTTTGGAAATGCAACTGTAATTCTGTTTTCCTGTGACAATCTGAGCACTCAAGTGTAATTAGCCGAGTGAAACTTAATGATTAAGATGTTTAGGACCCTGCATGTTAATTCTATGAAGTTGATTGAAGAATTAAGGAACTTAGGAAATTCTGTTTCGATGGAAAATTTCTGCCGAGACTGGTTAAGAAATGATTTGCCTAATTTGCCTAATTTTGACAAGCTGTGGTTATAATCCTAACTATCCAAGTGAAGATAAAATGTTTAAGGGCATGCATATTGAGTTGCACGATTGGACGATGAAACTAGGAACTTGGAAAAAATTCTGGTTTTGTGAATTGGAATTCTGATGAACCGAAAGTCTAAAATGCAGTTGTAACCTGTTTAGATTTGATAATCTGAGCATGTAATGGAGGTTAACCGACTAATCATTGGGTGATTAACCTGGCTATGGCCTTGCATGTTAATTTTGTGCATTCGAATGATGAGTTGAGGAGCATAAGAATTTCTGTTTCGGTGAAATGGAACTTCAGTAAGCTGGAGTTTGGTGAAAATTTCCGAGATCTTGAATTTGATATTTAATTCTCAATCTGTCTTATGGTGATGATATGAGTTGATATATGCGATTAGCTAGTTAACAACATGTTAATTGAAGTTTGCATGAGGTCTTATAGCTCGGCTAACCAAGAAAATAAAATGAAAACAGAAAAATTGTTTCATGAATGGTCATCCGAGACTAGTGGATATAATTTCTGGATTTTCTGGATGATTTTAGTTGCCGAGTGAATCTAGTTTTGAAGTGGAAATTTTTAATAACTAGCTAAGTGTTTACATGCTGGATTTGAGTACCTAACACCCTGTTTAAACAAAAAGAAAATTTGATCTAAAGTATCTTAGTTGCTGGAAAATTCCGGAAGCCGCAAGGTTGAGCTAGATATTTCAGGTTGTCTTTTGAAAATTTTATCGGTTTCTGGAAATTTTTTTTTTTTTCCGTGGAGTATAATGGGTTAAAGATACATAAGAGTTGTAAGTTTTAAGTTGTGTAAGTTGTTAAACAATGAAATAATTGATAAGTTGGAAGATGGAACTAGAAAAGTTGGTACATACATCCTGGAATTCCTTTTGTGGTAGCCGAAGGGTGAGTTGGATTCTTAGCATGGTTTTTAAATTTTTCCCTGAATATTGATGGATGGAAATGTCTGGAAATTGTTGTCTTGGAGTTCTATAAGAAATGTATGGATGGTTTGAATAAAAACATTTTGGTGTTAAAAGAGAAAAAGGAGTTTTCACAAGTGTAAAATGACATTTCAGATTTTCGGATGTCCCTGACCAGTTTCAGTAAAATGCTTATATCTTGGTGTAGAAAAATCCGTTTAAGGTGCCGTCAGTGGCATTGGAAACAAGAAACATAGGCCTTGGTTCTGTAGAAATTTCGTATTTTTCCTCCATGGGTACTGCTGTCTGTGAATCCTCAAAGTAGACTGTTTGGTATAAATGTCCTGTTTTCTTCGTGAAACTAAATTTTGATTTGGATTGAACTTGTTACCTACTTGTGGTTTAAATTCTTGATTAAATTGTGGTTGGTAGTGATTGATGATGTCAAAGGCTAATGATTGATGAAGCCCTTGGCCATTTGAATGGTTTTATAAATATTAAAGAGTGATGAACTTTGATTGCTGGAATTTCTTGAAGGCCTTACCTTCATTTTTGTTTTAGTTAAGATGTGATATGAGCTTGCCAAAACCAAGTGCTAATGATTGACGAAGCCTTGGTTATTCGTTTTATTCTTGATCAAAATTGAATCTGTTGAAACCTAGGGCTAATGATTGACGAAGCCCTAGTGATTTACTATTTGAAATGTGAGTTTGCTATATTGACAAATCTGAATTAATACGAGCTTGTGTCTCGGAATAGAAAGGAATCCGTTTAGTCCTTAGATTTGAGAAAGTGTCAATCAAGCTATTTAAATATATCTTCGTGCGTGTAGGGAGCGAGAACACTTAGTATCGCCGATTAACGCCAAAAATTTTGTGTAAGGACTTTTCATTAAGCCTTGTCAACTCAACATTCTTATTTTCTTCCTTTAGCTAAACTAGCCACACTATTTATAGAAAATAACTTTCTAGCTCTAAAACCCTAGTTCCTTTCTCCTCTCTAAGAATTGTTCCTGGCTAGTTGATTATAAGAAAAACTCCAAAATACGAGTTTTTAATAACTTTAATTAAAAATGTAGAAACTTGCGCGGCAGGAAACTTTATTTTAGGTAAAATAGTTTTAGTGACAATTTTTACAAGAACCATAGCTTAAAAGAAATTTTTCAAAGTATCTTTCTAATTTTGATATTAAGTGGTTTGTCGATTTATCTCAAGAAAATAGTACTAATTACCTTTTATAAGGAAAACTACAAGAAACATTTTTACTACTTTTGCCAAGTTTCAACCTATGTAGATCTTTGAATTTACTTCGAAACGATAAACTAGTTATATACTCGATAAACCTTTATAGTTATAAACCTAGAACTTGAATAGAAATTGAAAGTGTTATAATTGTACTTTAAAGGTCAAACTTGATTTTAATAATTTTAAATAAAAGGCGCAGAAAACTTGTTTGGCATGAAATCTTATTCAAAGCAAACTGGTTCTGGTTTGCACCTCTAGAAAGGAAGAAATCCTACGAAGTATTTCATCACTTTCATCAGTTTAACTCTAAGGAAATTGTTGATTTATTTGGAGTAGATAAACTAGTTATGTACCAAATAACTTTGTATTTATAAATCAAGAACCGTATAACAACACTTATAGTTTAAAAACCTGGTTTTCTAGGGTATAGCGAGGACGTGGAATTTTGAATCCCAGCTTGAACTCTGAACTTCAATTTTGGTGAGTGTCCCTGCTTGTTTTATGCTTATGTGGTTAAGCGCTTTATCAACTCGCTATGTGATAATTGTAAAAAATGAAACAAATGGTTTCTGATCCATCGAAGTGAGCAGTGTGTACTTTATCGCACTAGCCGTTCGAGTGGTGACGTGTGTGAAACATTTTCTAATAAACCCGTGAATCTAAATGTAGTTGCGTCGTTGGGTGAATCCCTCGACTCGTGAATCCAACTACCATAACTTATGAATCCGTGAATCTAAATGTAGTTGCGTCGTTGGGTGAATCCCTCGACTCGTGAATCCAACTACCATAACGTCGGTGGGTGAATCCCTCGACTAATTTTATACGGGTATATCTCGAGTATACTGCGTCGGTAGGCGAAGTTCGGGCCCGAAGCAGAGGTATGAACGGTGACGGGTTAGGATTAAAATAAGTGGATCTACATGGACTATAAGTAGTGAAAGTTGACGGAGGATCAACTACGAGGGTATCTGATCAAGCGAGGAGAATGGCCCCCGAGAGCCCCTGTATCCTACCTTGTGCTGTTATACGCTTTCTTAATTGATTAAATTTGTTTAAATTGTTATCTGTTGTTTGATTTATGTGAGTGCATGTTTTGGGGCACCACTGAGTTTTAGCTCACCCCACGTTTATTTGTTTTCCTTGACAGGTTCTGGAAACTGAAAGCTTGAACTTACTTATGTTTCTTTTCTTTTGGATGTAATGGATATTACGGCTATTGTGTGGGTTGTATTATGCTTCAACTTGAATTATGTACTTTTGTTTTAGATTGCCACTTGAAGCTGGAAAAGTGTAAAACCTGATTTCGATATTTGGTTTGTATGAATTTTATTTGTACATCCGAATTGTACGACCCTATTCCCTGGTTGTAACGCATGGGATGTTTAGGAACCGTTGACTGGCTGTTTTAAATCACTGCTATCTCTGAAGTTAATGTGGTTTAGTGATTGACTTTTTTTTTGAGGGAAGCGATATTGTAATAGTTTAGGTTATTCTTCGGAAGGATTCGAGTTAGTGTGCGTGCGTGAGTCCTGGCGAGAGTTGGGCAGACGGCCCGCCAACCCTCTGGTTCGCCTTAGGGGGAAATGGGGTCGTCACAGGTGGTATCAGAGCTCTTATCGAGCTCAAACTGGGAAAAGGTTCTCGGACTGTGGGGATTGGCTTGTTAAGTGTGGAACAAAAGTCTATAGTTGGGGATATTAGATATGTATGTTGGGTGGGAATCTCAAATGTAGGTGATTCATGCTTGGGACTGGCCAGCTTGAGTTGTGAATCATCTTATTTTCGGATTCTTGTACCCGAGTACTAAATATTACATTTGATGGGGTATTTGCAATTGAAAAGAATTCAGTATATCGTATTATGATGTGACTAGAAATCATGATTAAGTTTGGAAAAGTAGAACCGAAAGCAACAAGTTTAGCTTTTGAAAGTTAAAAGGTGAAGAGCCAATAGTGAGACCTTGAAGATTAGTACCAATTCTGCTTTTGAGGTGAATTTGCCATGTGAGGTGAGTTCTCGACGACATTGTGGCTCCTTAAGTTTTATTGGAGGATTATTTGGGGCTAATGTTCAAAAGGATAAAGATAACTAGATGTTAGGTTATTAGAAAAGCCAATGTAGGAAATGTTTGAGATCATTTAGAATACTTAAGAGCCACTGATGTACTTAAGTAATGATCATATTATTTGACTTGGCACTAGACGTAGTAGATCTTCAATTTACTAAGGAAATTTGATTAGTATTACTAAGGGGGTCTAGTGGGATTGTCCAGGACTAAACTAATGAAGGTTAAGTTGAATCTAAACTAAGGGTTAGGCTATTAGCTATGTGGTTATAATAATTTGTGTATTGTTGTATTGTTTCCTTTCATACTTATAAAGATTGAAGTTTGAGTTATGTATGAAAATATTGAATGTATTCGTGAATTATCTAGCTTTTGAAGTTGTATGAATTTGGTATGCAATGTGACTTATATTGTGAGTATATAATTTGAGGATTACGTGATTAATTTTTGTAACGCTGCAATATTTATTAGTCCCGGGAATTAAATAATTACTAACCTGAGTGAATTTTGGTAACCAAAGTGGTGTATAGAACCATGAGATTAAGAAAAAAAAAATAAAAAAAATAAAAATAAAAATAAAAATAAATAATATATGGAGTAGGTGGTGACTATTAGGGCAATCATGTCTTGGTAAAATCGTTGCAGTTTATGAGTTAAGGAAATAGTTATCGTACAAGGTATACAAGTTGTTGATGTAACCATTAATAATAACCAGAATTAGGAAAGGATAAGAACATGAATAAAATTTAAAAGTTAGTAAACTCGATCTATTTATCAGCTCATACCTTTAGAAGAAAGGTTAGACCAACGTTGAAGCAATGACTTGATAGATCCAGGTTAAACTGAACTTTTGTGAATAAAGGAAAGAATTTCAAGGGTTTACCAACTCTATTTCGGATAGAAATCAATAGGATGGGATGTTGGAGTCGGAACTTTGACATGTTTGGATATTGAATGCACTTAAAAAAAAAAAGATTTGTTTGATTCCTGATTAGAGTGTACTTGAGCTTGATATATGTTGCAATTGACTTTGTTCTGTGATGTAATTAAATTGATCATGAATTTGCTTGGTATTAATCATATATATGGAGTGAAATTAACCGCAATCGTATGTATGCATAATTGGTTATTACTTATTTTAAATCAACTCGTTGTGAGAAATATAGAGCTTAGGGAGCGATAATGTCAGATTGATAATGCTATCTTGGGTGAAAATTTTTAATTAAGTATGACGCGCAGATAAATTGTAAATTCAAGTAGTTGAACTTTTATATACTTTGGGAAGCAGTTGATTCGACACTTAAATTACGGGGAAAACACTAAGACAAATTCCTTTAGTTAAGGTTTCGTGGCAAACATGAATGATTAGGCGAAGTGATGTGGAAATGGAAGATAAAATACGGAAAGAATAACCGGAAATCGTTACGATTAAAAGTGTGAAATTTTGACTATCAAGATCAGAACCAATTTCTTTTCTTCTTGTCCTCCATTCGAATAACCATTTTATTTATATATGTATATAGACCACAATTTTTTTTTTTTCAGATGTGTATTTAATATCCTGTTATTAGTCACGAAAGGTACGTAAAATTTTGAAAGTTGAGCCTTTAATGATGTATAATTGTTTCAAGAGCTAATGGTAGACAGACTTCGACAAAGATACTATCAATGGGAATTTAGAAGGAACCCACCCACGTAGCTACCCTACTGACCCTATGACTAATACCTTAGAACGGTTGGTAGAGTACCAAAGCTTTAGGCCAATCAACTAACCTAGGAACCAAAAGAGTTGCGAATGGAGTGACTCTTGAAATTCGTCTATCTAGGTTTCATGGGGAATCTGACCTCAAAATAATAAGAATGAATCGAAGGAATACAATAAGGCCTAGTGAGAATCAGCAGTATGACTGTTGTTTTAAACAATGTTGAAGGTAAGTATTGAATAGTGCACTAAGACATGAAATTTTTCTTTGGAATAAGGCTTCCTTATTCTGTCGTGATAGTGATTAACGATGGTAATCTCGGTGACATTTAAGAACTCGTTGGATTAAGTAGAAAGTAGTAAGGTTTATATCTTGGAGTAACCATCAGTAAAAGGATGATGGAGTATTACGGCTTAAGCTTCCAGTATGAATAGTTGATTATTTTGATTCTGTGATCTGCCTGGCAGGCTAGCTGTTTGACTTAAGCCAACTAGTAAGATGACAACTTTGGAAGAAATGTGTAAGGAAATAGACATCCTCCGAAATGAGGTAGAATTTCAAAGGAAATTGGCTGACTACTGGGAAGGACGATGGAAACAAGAATATACAGAGAAAATTGAGCTACTACGCCAGAACGTAGAACCGGAGAAGAAACATAAGAAAAATCCTCGAAATGTCCAGGCCGCCACCACTCATGCAAAATGTGGGTATTGTAGGAAAGCTGGTCATACCGAGAAGGAATGCTAGAAAAAGGGAGGAAAGTGCTTGAGGTGCGGTAGTACCAAGCACAAGATTTCGGAATGCCCTAGAGCATTTAAAAAGAGGAAGTACTCAGCAGACAACTAAGTCCGCTACAGAGCGATCAAGTGCCAGATGGAAGTAATTCGTGTTAATGACCATGAACGGGGTCCTAGTAGTGAACGTTTTACAAATCAAGAGGGTTTGACCTCTCTCGAGGAATAGAGGTTATAGTTACCCTAAACTAGAATAGCACTTTTGGAGATTGTAATCTTCCGCTATGAATTATATGTACGCTAAGAATACCCTTTATTTTAATTGCTTTGCTATTAGAACTATTATAACAAATCAATGGTTAAATTAAGTGCCCAATTGAATGTATAAAAAAAAATTTTATTTTTAGAATTTAGAAATATTCTAGAATAGTGCAATATATAGATATATGAATCGAATATACACGATAGGTATATCGTAATTTGAGCAATTTGAATACATTATATAGTTGAATAAATTACATGACTAATTAAATCTCCTTAAAGCCAAACGGGTGGAAACCTATTAAATTGATATAAGCGAAATTTTTCGAGGTACACATAAATTAGAATCAACGAAATTTTAGTCAACGCGTGAGACAATAAAAATATGGCCTTGTAGCAAATAAATGATCTAAAACTAATCGACTGAACTAATCTTGGGAACTAGAAGAAGAGATGCAAGAAAAATAACCCGACCTATCTCTTGAGAAAGTGAGAATTTTGAGGACAAAATTCATTTTAAGGAGGGGAGGATGTGAGAACCCTGAAAATAGATATATAAATATCAGTGCATATTTTATTTACATTTTAATTCTTTAATAAATTTTAGCACTAAGTCCAATTGTTTTTAAATGAGTACGTAGAAATAAACGTTAGGTGCAAAATAAAAGAATTGTGCTAAACTACTAAACTTCTTAGTTTTGTTACATTAACTTCATATTTCTATGGTAAACTATTTCATTGATCTAATAATTAATTTCTTTGAATTCTAGTATTGTAATTAATTGTTTTGCAATAAAAGTGTAAAGATAATTTCTATGTAATAAATAATATAATTGTGCCAATATTGAATTATTCGGTTTGCTATATTAAGTTAATAATTCTTGAGTTATATTAGGTTTACTCCTTAAAAATAATTCCTTAATTTTCAATAGCTAATTTTAATTTCGAATAAGGTTAAGTGTGGATAGAAACTTTAATATTATTATGCAACCGATAAATTCTAGATAAAAACAATACAAGTATTCTAAAAACACTTAAGACGTAAAAATTTCGATAATCAAAGCCTTGCAAGATTAGCGTATAATTAGGCGTTCAAATCACACTTGGGGATAATTTTTGAAGCTAAGTTAGAACTAAGGATTTAAGTGGATATTAGGAGGAGAAGTGAAAAGACTAAACTACCCTTCACAATTTCACCATAATCACCCCACGGCCATAACCATTCCACGCAACGCCAAACACTCCCTCGGACACCATGATCACTCACCTCTCCATTCGGCCAATGCTCATCTTCACCACCTGCACACTTGAACCTCCCAAACACTCCACCTTCACCTTGTTATCATCGACCGAGAGTGAGGGAAAGGATGAGCTGCACCATATAGCCGAGAGTGAGGGAGGAAGCTGAGAGCTGCAATTCCATTTCTGGTTCTGTCCGCGAGCATCGAAGAGGGAGGAGAGAAGGAGAAACCGTGAGCAAACTCCCTTCTGCATTCTCCAAGTTCAGCCGGTTGCCATTTAGCCTCCACCACCACCAGCTTCAACCGCTACACCCAACCAGAACCAACATACCTGTGCGTGAGGACAAGAGCCGAGAGAGAGAGACAGACTTCAGCACCTTGTCGTGTGAGTGAGCTTCCAGTGAGGTAAATTTCTGGACTGATTGATGGTTAACCAGAAGTAGTATAAGCAAGCTTTGGACTTGCATGTGAGGTCTTTAAGCTCGGATGGTGTATCTAGCTATGTGATAATTTGATGTTAAGTTACCAGAATTGGTGTGGAAGAAATGGTACTGCCGTGAGCTTGAGCTGGGATGTTGTAGCTTTAATTCGTTGTTTGTGGGATGATCAGAGTTTGTATTTGTGTATTAATTCCCTGGAAACAAGATGACTAAGTCATGCATGAAATTAATTAGCCTGGATTACGCTGGAAAATAAATATGAATCAGAATCCATCACATGCAAGTTCATCCGAGTAGAAGTTGCACAAAATTCTGTTTTGATGAATATGATTCTGCCGAGAAAATGGTTTGGAAATGCAACTGTAATTCTGTTTTCCTGTGACAATCTGAGCACTCAAGTGTAATTAGCCGAGTGAAACTTAATGATTAAGATGTTTAGGACCCTGCATGTTAATTCTATGAAGTTGATTGAAGAATTAAGGAACTTAGGAAATTCTGTTTCGATGGAAAATTTCTGCCGAGACTGGTTAAGAAATGATTTGCCTAATTTGCCTAATTTTGACAAGCTGTGGTTATAATCCTAACTATCCAAGTGAAGATAAAATGTTTAAGGGCATGCATATTGAGTTGCACGATTGGACGATGAAACTAGGAACTTGGAAAAAATTCTGGTTTTGTGAATTGGAATTCTGATGAACCGAAAGTCTAAAATGCAGTTGTAACCTGTTTAGATTTGATAATCTGAGCATGTAATGGAGGTTAACCGACTAATCATTGGGTGATTAACCTGGCTATGGCCTTGCATGTTAATTTTGTGCATTCGAATGATGAGTTGAGGAGCATAAGAATTTCTGTTTCGGTGAAATGGAACTTCAGTAAGCTGGAGTTTGGTGAAAATTTCCGAGATCTTGAATTTGATATTTAATTCTCAATCTGTCTTATGGTGATGATATGAGTTGATATATGCGATTAGCTAGTTAACAACATGTTAATTGAAGTTTGCATGAGGTCTTATAGCTCGGCTAACCAAGAAAATAAAATGAAAACAGAAAAATTGTTTCATGAATGGTCATCCGAGACTAGTGGATATAATTTCTGGATTTTCTGGATGATTTTAGTTGCCGAGTGAATCTAGTTTTGAAGTGGAAATTTTTAATAACTAGCTAAGTGTTTACATGCTGGATTTGAGTACCTAACACCCTGTTTAAACAAAAAGAAAATTTGATCTAAAGTATCTTAGTTGCTGGAAAATTCCGGAAGCCGCAAGGTTGAGCTAGATATTTCAGGTTGTCTTTTGAAAATTTTATCGGTTTCTGGAAATTTTTTTTTTTTTCCGTGGAGTATAATGGGTTAAAGATACATAAGAGTTGTAAGTTTTAAGTTGTGTAAGTTGTTAAACAATGAAATAATTGATAAGTTGGAAGATGGAACTAGAAAAGTTGGTACATACATCCTGGAATTCCTTTTGTGGTAGCCGAAGGGTGAGTTGGATTCTTAGCATGGTTTTTAAATTTTTCCCTGAATATTGATGGATGGAAATGTCTGGAAATTGTTGTCTTGGAGTTCTATAAGAAATGTATGGATGGTTTGAATAAAAACATTTTGGTGTTAAAAGAGAAAAAGGAGTTTTCACAAGTGTAAAATGACATTTCAGATTTTCGGATGTCCCTGACCAGTTTCAGTAAAATGCTTATATCTTGGTGTAGAAAAATCCGTTTAAGGTGCCGTCAGTGGCATTGGAAACAAGAAACATAGGCCTTGGTTCTGTAGAAATTTCGTATTTTTCCTCCATGGGTACTGCTGTCTGTGAATCCTCAAAGTAGACTGTTTGGTATAAATGTCCTGTTTTCTTCGTGAAACTAAATTTTGATTTGGATTGAACTTGTTACCTACTTGTGGTTTAAATTCTTGATTAAATTGTGGTTGGTAGTGATTGATGATGTCAAAGGCTAATGATTGATGAAGCCCTTGGCCATTTGAATGGTTTTATAAATATTAAAGAGTGATGAACTTTGATTGCTGGAATTTCTTGAAGGCCTTACCTTCATTTTTGTTTTAGTTAAGATGTGATATGAGCTTGCCAAAACCAAGTGCTAATGATTGACGAAGCCTTGGTTATTCGTTTTATTCTTGATCAAAATTGAATCTGTTGAAACCTAGGGCTAATGATTGACGAAGCCCTAGTGATTTACTATTTGAAATGTGAGTTTGCTATATTGACAAATCTGAATTAATACGAGCTTGTGTCTCGGAATAGAAAGGAATCCGTTTAGTCCTTAGATTTGAGAAAGTGTCAATCAAGCTATTTAAATATATCTTCGTGCGTGTAGGGAGCGAGAACACTTAGTATCGCCGATTAACGCCAAAAATTTTGTGTAAGGACTTTTCATTAAGCCTTGTCAACTCAACATTCTTATTTTCTTCCTTTAGCTAAACTAGCCACACTATTTATAGAAAATAACTTTCTAGCTCTAAAACCCTAGTTCCTTTCTCCTCTCTAAGAATTGTTCCTGGCTAGTTGATTATAAGAAAAACTCCAAAATACGAGTTTTTAATAACTTTAATTAAAAATGTAGAAACTTGCGCGGCAGGAAACTTTATTTTAGGTAAAATAGTTTTAGTGACAATTTTTACAAGAACCATAGCTTAAAAGAAATTTTTCAAAGTATCTTTCTAATTTTGATATTAAGTGGTTTGTCGATTTATCTCAAGAAAATAGTACTAATTACCTTTTATAAGGAAAACTACAAGAAACATTTTTACTACTTTTGCCAAGTTTCAACCTATGTAGATCTTTGAATTTACTTCGAAACGATAAACTAGTTATATACTCGATAAACCTTTATAGTTATAAACCTAGAACTTGAATAGAAATTGAAAGTGTTATAATTGTACTTTAAAGGTCAAACTTGATTTTAATAATTTTAAATAAAAGGCGCAGAAAACTTGTTTGGCATGAAATCTTATTCAAAGCAAACTGGTTCTGGTTTGCACCTCTAGAAAGGAAGAAATCCTACGAAGTATTTCATCACTTTCATCAGTTTAACTCTAAGGAAATTGTTGATTTATTTGGAGTAGATAAACTAGTTATGTACCAAATAACTTTGTATTTATAAATCAAGAACCGTATAACAACACTTATAGTTTAAAAACCTGGTTTTCTAGGGTATAGCGAGGACGTGGAATTTTGAATCCCAGCTTGAACTCTGAACTTCAATTTTGGTGAGTGTCCCTGCTTGTTTTATGCTTATGTGGTTAAGCGCTTTATCAACTCGCTATGTGATAATTGTAAAAAATGAAACAAATGGTTTCTGATCCATCGAAGTGAGCAGTGTGTACTTTATCGCACTAGCCGTTCGAGTGGTGACGTGTGTGAAACATTTTCTAATAAACCCGTGAATCTAAATGTAGTTGCGTCGTTGGGTGAATCCCTCGACTCGTGAATCCAACTACCATAACTTATGAATCCGTGAATCTAAATGTAGTTGCGTCGTTGGGTGAATCCCTCGACTCGTGAATCCAACTACCATAACGTCGGTGGGTGAATCCCTCGACTAATTTTATACGGGTATATCTCGAGTATACTGCGTCGGTAGGCGAAGTTCGGGCCCGAAGCAGAGGTATGAACGGTGACGGGTTAGGATTAAAATAAGTGGATCTACATGGACTATAAGTAGTGAAAGTTGACGGAGGATCAACTACGAGGGTATCTGATCAAGCGAGGAGAATGGCCCCCGAGAGCCCCTGTATCCTACCTTGTGCTGTTATACGCTTTCTTAATTGATTAAATTTGTTTAAATTGTTATCTGTTGTTTGATTTATGTGAGTGCATGTTTTGGGGCACCACTGAGTTTTAGCTCACCCCACGTTTATTTGTTTTCCTTGACAGGTTCTGGAAACTGAAAGCTTGAACTTACTTATGTTTCTTTTCTTTTGGATGTAATGGATATTACGGCTATTGTGTGGGTTGTATTATGCTTCAACTTGAATTATGTACTTTTGTTTTAGATTGCCACTTGAAGCTGGAAAAGTGTAAAACCTGATTTCGATATTTGGTTTGTATGAATTTTATTTGTATATCCGAATTGTACGACCCTATTCCCTGGTTGTAACGCATGGGATGTTTAGGAACCGTTGACTGGCTGTTTTAAATCACTGCTATCTCTGAAGTTAATGTGGTTTAGTGATTGACCTTTTTTTTTTTTTTGAGGGAAGCGATATTGTAATAGTTTAGGTTATTCTTCGGAGAGGATTCGAGTTAGTGTGACGTCGTGGTCGGCGATGAGTCTGGCAGACGGCCCGCAAACCCTCTGGTTCGCCTTAGGGGAAATGGGGTCGTCACAGGTGGTATCAGAGCTCCTATCGAGCTCAAACCAGGAAAAGGTTCTCGGACCGTGGGGAAAGGCCTATTAAGTGTTGAACTAAGTACTATTGCTAAGGGAATTAGATATGTACGTTGGGTAGGAATCTCAAATATAGGTGATTCATGCTTGGGACTGGCCAGCTTGAGTTGTGAATCATCTTATTTTCAGATTCTTGTACCCGATTACCAAATATTACATTTAATGGAGTATTGGAAATTGAAAGGAATTTAGTATATCACATTATGATGTGACTAGAAATCATGACTAAGTTTGGAAAAGTAGGATCGAAAGGACCAAGTCTGACTTTTGAAAGTTAAAAGGTGAAGAACCAATAGTGAGACTTTGAAGATTAGTACCAATTCTGCTTTTGAGGTGAATTTGCCATGTGAGGTGAGTTCTCGACGACATTGTGGCTCCTTAAGTTTTATTGGAGGATTATTTGGGGCTAATGTTCAAAAGGATAAAGATAACTAGTTGTTAGGTTATTAGAAAAGCCAATGTAGGAAATGTTTGAGATCATTTAGAATACTTAAGAGCCACTGATGTACTTAAGTAATGATCATATTATTTGACTTGGCACTAGACGTAGTAGATCTTCAATTTACTAAGGAAATTTGATTAGTATTACTAAGGGGGTCTAGTGGGATTGTCCAGGACTAAACTAATGAAAGTTAAGTTGAACCCAAACTAAGGGTTAGGCTATTAGATATGTGGTTATAATAATTTGTGTATTGTTGTATTGTTTCCTTTCATGCTTATAAAGATTGAAGTTTGAGTTATGTATGAAAATATTGAATGTATTCGTGAATTATCTAGCTTTTGAAGTTGTATGAATTTGGTATGCAATGTGACATATATTGTGAGTATATAATTTGATGATTACGTGTTTAATTTTTGTAACGCTGTAATATTTATTAGTCCCGGGAATTAAATAATTACTAACCTGAGTGAATTTTGGTAACCAAAGTGGTGTATAGAACTATGAGATTAAGAAAAAAATAATAATAAAAATAAATAATAAAAAAAATAAAAATAAATAATATATGGAGTAGGTGGTGATTATTAGGGCAATCCTGTCTTGGTAAATCGTTGCAGTTTATGAGTTAAAGAAATAGTTATCGTACCATGTATACAAGTTGTTGATGTAACCATTATTAATAACCGGAAATAGGAAAGGGTAAGAGCATGAATAAAATTTAAAAGTTAGTAAACTCGATCTATTTATCAGCTCATACCTTTAGAAGAAAGGTTAGACCAACGTTGAAGCAATGACTTGATAGATCCAGTGAATGGGAAAAAAAAATATTAATAATAATAATAAACCGAACTTTTGTGAATAGGTAGGAATTTCAAGGATTTACCAACTCTATTACGGATAGAAATCAATAGGATGGGATGTTGGAGTCGGAACTTTGCCATGTTTGGATATTGAATGCACTTAAAAAGAGATTTGTTTGATTTCTGATTAGAGTGTACTTGAGCTTGATATATGTTGTAATTGACTTTGTTCTGTGATGTAATTAAATTGATCATGAATTTGCTTGGTATTAATGATATATATGGAGTGAAATTAACCGCAATCTTATGTATGCATAATTGGTTATTATTTATTTTAAATCAACTCGTTGTGAGAAATATAGAGCTTAGGGAGCGATAATGTCAGATTGATAATGCTATCTTGGGTGAAAATTTTTAATTAAGTATGACGTGCAGATAAATTGTAACTTCAAGTAGTTGAACTTTTATATACTTTGGGAAGCAGTCGATTCGACACTTAAATTACGGGGAAAACACTAAGACAAATTCCTTTAGTAAAGGTTTCGTGGCAAACATGAATGATTAGACGAAGTGATGTGGAAATGGAAGATAAAATACGGAAAGAATAACCGAAAATCGTTACGATTAAAAGTGTGAAATTTTGACTATCAAGATCAGAACCAATTTCTTTTCTTCTTGTCCTCCATTCGAATAACCATTTTATTTATATATGTATATAGACCACAATTTTTTTTCAAATGTGTATTTAATATCCTGTTATTAGTCGCGAAAGGTACGTAAAATTTTGAAAGTTGAGCCTTTAATGATGTATAATTGTTTCAAGAGCTAATGGTAGACAGACTTCGACAAAGATGCTATCAATGGGAATTTAGAAGGAACCCACCCACGTAGCTACCCTATTGACCATATGACTGATACCTTAGAACGGTTGGTGGAGTACCAAAGCTTTAGGCCAATCAACTAACCTAGGAACCCAAAAGAGTTGCGAAAATGGAGTGACTCTTGAAATTCGTCTATCTAGGTTTCATGGGGAATCTGACCTCAAAATAATAAGAATGAATTGAAGGAATACAATAAGGCCTAGTGAGAATCAGCAGTATGACTGTTGTTTTAAACAATGTTGAAGGTAAGTATTGAATAGTGCACTAAGACATGAAATTTTTCTTTGGGATAAGGCTTCCTTATTCTGTCGTGATAGTGAT
>NW_020863310.1:0-39478 GCF_003713205.1 Coffea eugenioides | reverse complement strand
TCACTTTCTTGACTGGCTTTCATCCTTTTTAGCCTATCACAGACAGTTAACCAGACTAATGACAGAGAGTGTGATGGGCACTAGTCCATGAAATCGCCATTACAAGCCGAGATGAGACAGTCAAGTGACTTGTGCAACAATGTCATTAACAACATTGTCACGTAAAAAGGTTGCGCATATTTCCACCTTGCAAGCCTTATTTTTCTTCATTTCTTTAAGCTTTATGAACACTTTATAGACTTTGAAATCCGTGTGTAATGTAATTTGAAGGACTTGTTCAAACTGGATTAATGGGCATCCATACTTCTCGTGGCATCAAGATATATTGAAATTAAATTGGAAGTACAATAATTACTATCTATCTACACGAAAGCATGCTATGTGGGGATTGGGATAGTTACGTTAATTTGAATCTTCCTTTCATACCATGGAAATGCTTGTGAAATATGCAATTAATGTTGCCGTGAATCCATAAGAATGAGGCTGTAAATCTTATTTTGGACCCTTACACTATAAACGGATTCCTATTTTGGTCCTTAAATTTAAATTTTGGATGCTTTACTTCCTTTAAGTATGAAATTTATCCACTTTAATTCGTAAACTTCATTTTTAGACACTGTATCCCCTCAAATATCAACTCCTTTCCCTAGAATTGTCAAAACTAATGAAACGGTAGGTTAGTGATGCTCAAAATTCAAGAACTAAAATGGGAAGGAGTTCGCATTTTTAAAGGGGGGGGGGGAACTATCCAGAAATAAAGTTTAAGGAATAAAGTGGGATGAGTTTTATATTTTAAAGGGTGAAGTGTCAAAAAATGAGGTTTAAGGTATAATACGAAAGTACATCTAAAGTTCAAGGGATCAAAACAAAATTTAACCTAAGAATTGCCTCCCAATGCCTAAAAGTATTGGCTATATACAAACTTAGGCCTGTTTTCTTACCCCGATCATATATTTTCCGTTACTTCCGGTGCTTGGTTAGAAATAATTCATGAGTTTAAGATTGAATTATATTGTTCCTCCATCTGGAGAAAGATGCATCAACACATGTGTAATAGTATGACCATATTCTTTTATGTAAATAATGCCCAAATAGAAATCAAACTTTAAAATGTACCTATTACTCGTGAAGCCAGTATTAAAGAGCTTGAAAAGAGACTATTCTGTGGCCGTGCTTGACCGGAACAAATGGACCCTCCTTGAACCTGGAAGAAAGATTAATTATTAGACTTGAAATAATTTTCAATAGCCCAAGTAAGACTATAAGGGCATAGACTTTGTCAGTCATGACACTTGAAAAAGTACTATTATTAATTAGGAGACTTCTCTGCTTCTCTAATCCAGGCTTTTCTGCAAAAATTGAATATCATTCTCCTTATTTGCAAGAGTAGCTGGCTGGCACTGGTTAAATTTGTTTCATTTTTGCAGGACTGCAGGTTGGGGTTCTATGCAATTGGCACATGAATGATTAAAAAAAAAAAAGTTGATGGTTGGAATAAGTTTAATTTGAGGATGAACAAGATTATTGTAGGACAACTTTCGACCGATAACAAAATTTGTTGTGTCTTATCATGTTATTATCTTAGTATCTATATTTGTGTATGGTGCTTACATTTCAGAAGACAATTATCCATCTAATTCGACTTCTTCAACGGTTGAAGCCCTGATTCTATTTTCTTTTTGGCGTGCGTTTACTTTAACACTCATGGTCATTAATGTTGGAGAATAATAGTCATGATTATTAACCTCGTTGGTCAAATTTTGGTGGTTTGGGACTTGAATGTGAATAAGAAAGAAAACAACCGAAGAAATTTGGAGAGCTAACTTAAACATGTCCTTGCTGAAGCGAAAAAAATCCAAAACTAATCAACTAAACATGAATGCTACAAATGTTATTGTTGCGATAAAAAAAAAAAAAACTAAACATGAATGCTAAGAGTATTGCCCGACGGAGAACCAGAGAAGAGATTTTAGTTTTTTTTTTGTTGCTCTAAATTAATTTGTTTTCTTTCTAAATTTCAAAGAAAACACAAATGCAAACCTATGACTGATGCTTTTTCTTCTATTTCTTTTTTTTTTTTTCCTTTTTGTTCTTTCTGCTTATCTTGGTAATTAGATACCAGAAAACCTCGGTAACCAAGCCAACATGCAAATATTGCTTTTGATTTTTATGAGCTGAAAGTCTTATAGACCCTGTTTGATAGCTTAATTCAACACCTAAATTTAATGGGTTTAGATCTTAACGTGCTCAGATATGTTTGATAACAAAAAAATAGAACATGTGAATTAAGTAAGTGGTATTGAATTTTTGGTAAAATTTGTTCCAAAAAATAAATGATAAGTTATTTACTTTCTCACTCAATGTGATATATATACTCAAATGTGTCAAATTTAGTATTTAACAATTGAGTCACTTAAAGAATTCAAACTTCATATTTCCCAATATGGCCCTCCTCAACTACACAATGAGTATGAATGAGTCCAAATCAACAAAATTACTTTAAAATGTTGGCTAAATCTGACATGAACCAACCAAAAAGAAGAAAACAAACAAATTTTCTCGGCTCACTTAAGAACGAAATTTAGTTGAATAAAACTAGCATAATGTTCTGCCAACATGCAGCTGAAATATCAGCGTTTAAGAACCCGGAGCAAACCCCTTTCTCAACAATAAGAAAACAAATAAATGTAAGGAAACTAGCATACAAAGTAACAAACAAGAAAGGAGGACTTCTCAAAGTCTCCCTCGTGCATCAAGTTGAGGCTCCATATCTCGCCTGGTGCGTATACAAGTAAACTTGGCTCCCATTCTCTTATAAATCTAAAGGGCACGGTACTATACTATCCAGTATCCACCACCAACTCCCTCACACAACTCACTTGGGCACTCTCCTTCCTACAGTATAGGAGTAGGGTAAGATAAATCTCGATGCTTAACTCGGAAAAAAATATATGAAAACGAGAAAGAGTCTTGAAGGTGTCTTAAGGGCATTTACAATGGAAGAGTGTAATTCATATGCTATATCATTACTTTATTATCCCCTCTTTCATTATATTATCACTCACTGTAGATTACACTCTACATAGTATAATAGCGTGGACCCATAATCAAATCATGTATTTATTTTAATAGTTCTCAACACATATCTCGTAAATAAATAGATCTATTTTCTGAAAAATAATTACATTTATTTTGGAAAAATATTATTAACTTTTGTTGAAAATTTTGTATTCTATAAATTTTTTATTTTCTAAAAAAAATAATATTATTAATTTTTGAAAACTAATAGTATATATTTTTATGGATTTCAAAAAATGCATTGTTATTTGCTAAAAATAATTAGGTAATTATTAAACAAATACCCAACGCTTTAAAAAATTAGATAAGAGGTTAAAGAAAACAAATGATGCAGTAGGAGAAATGATGGAGTGGGAGAGTAAGAAATTGAGAAAACGTTAACAATATTTATAGACAAAATTTTGACAATTGAAAGTGAAAAAAGAATTACTGTTGCAAACTGGTGAAATTGAAACAATGCTACCATTATTTTACCATTGCAAACATGTTGAAAATTGGATTCAAGGGACCACTTCAAAGTTTTGAATAATTGGATAAAATGAAACCATTGCAAAGCTTTGAATAATTGGACAAATGAGACCCACTCTTTCGGCTTTTTTTGCTTCAATCATGCATGTAGTGATTGTTATGCGTGTAATAGGCATTATAATCTTACTAAGGGAGAGTTTACAATGCATCGGTGTAATAAAGGGTAATTGTGGCTACCCCAAACAATATTTGACCCCAAAATTACGGTTCAATGAACTAAATTGTACGGTTTTCGAACACCAAATACTAAGCCTTTTGAACATCAAATAAAAAGTCCAAAACTTCCCCAATTTAAAGTTGTGCTGCATTGTGGACTTTTTCTCACTTCAGCCCACCTCTAAACGGATCCTGTGTTGCCCAATAATTTTCGGCAACCTAGGTGAAGTATATTACTGGTTTTGTTATAATCATTCCAAATCATGTACTTTCATAGTTTGGAGTTTATTCTCGTTGCCCAGTATGTTGATTGTAGCACTTCAAAGTTGATTATAAGCAGGGATAATTTCATAAACCTCCTCTAAGGTTTCAGATAATCTCACTAAGCTCTCTTGTGGTTTTAAAAATTGTACTTACCTCCCTTGATTTTACAGATTTGGTAATCAAACCTTAGACCTGGTCAAAAATTTAAATGAACATCCTAAAATGTCCTTGGTTTATATAGTTTATATTGTTTTCCAAAACAATTGTAAGATATATAGCATAACTATAAAGAAAAAGCATCAAATTTTCAATACCTATATTTATTATTTAATAAACAATTATTACAATAGTTTTATCACTATGATAGGCTACTGTACATAGTGCTTTACTAGGGATACATATTCCCTGAAGGTTGGAGAAGAAAGTATTATCATAATTGTTTTAGAGTTTGTAGATTTTTGAAATGTTAGAGATATCAATAATTTAGTAGTAGTTTTGGACAGTTTCTTTTTAAATCACTGTCGTTTTTGGTGCAAAGAAAAAAAATATCAACAAAAAATTAGATCACATTCAAAGTTGTCCAAAAAAAGGTCACTAATTCAACATTTGGTAATGATAGCGACTAGAATCAATAGTTATAGTTTATAGTTATGCAGTTTTACTTGTAAACTATGAACAAAAAATGAGGAATAAGAAGAGAAAAAAAAGAAAAAATAATTATAAATCCCATTCTTTCTATATGTACCCAACAAGGGAGCTTCATTAAAATGGTAAGGTTAATATTGTCATTTTAAGTGGGTAAGGAAGGTAAGTGTAATTTCTAAAATCTCAAGGGATCTCATTGAAATTGTTAGAAATCTCAGAGGAGGTTTTTGAAATTATTCCTTAAATTCAATCACAAAAGAATATGAAAATATTCATGCGACATATATCAATTGGCCACGAGAAAAGAGATGGGTTGGATGGTTTGAAAAAAATATATAAATGAGAAATTTAAATTCAAACCCTCTCTCACTGTATCATTTGAGTCTCCAAAAACCTGAGTAGAGCTGCTCACAAATAAAAAATGGAGCAGGTAAGAATTACAAGGCTAGAGGTCGGTTGCACAATGTGAATGGTATCTTCTCCTATCTAAAACATTGTCCCTTAATTGAAGGCCGAAACTTGAATTAAAGAACAAGAAAAGGGATCGTCCACTAGCCATGCTTGACCAGAACACTATCCGGTCTTCACCAATCTATCGAATTCTCCACATGGATCCCCTGAATGGGGAAGAAAGACTATAAAATTGTTTAAGAGTTCTAATAGCCCAGTAACTAGTAGTACATGCTTGTATTAGCCTGCATTTCGGTTCTAACTCTTCAGACTATTACCACTAATTCTTATTTGACTCGTGGAAGTTTTCCACTTAAATACTAAGAATTGATATCAAACATTTAAAAATAGGTATGTGGTATTATACCCTTAAGCCCTGTATTAAAAAGCAAGGAAAGTGATGGTTCCCTAGCCAGTTTCCCATCTCTCTCATTTTCCAATTGGACCCCCAGAATGTGGAAAAAAGACTAATGACTAATGAGAAGACTAGAATTAATTTCCAATGGCCCAAGTAACACTGAAATGGCATATAACTTGTTTTGAATATGAGATTATTTGGAATAATTTTTAAAAAAGTATTATATTATTTTTGATGTGATATATATGAAATAAAAAGTGATGAAAAATGTGTTATGAAATAAGTAGATAATTGTACAATATAGAGGTGCATTTAAGTCCTGACTCTTGAAAAGAAGTACTACTACAATTAGTAGCAATTTTCACTTCTTTAATCCAATCATTCCTTGACCATTGTATATTGGTAACATTAATTTTGCAAGTTATCATTTACTGTTTATATTTATTATCTTAGAGTTTACATTATTATTGTAATGCATATATTTATGATATAATGACACTAATAATTGCAGAAATCCCAAATTCTCTACTTCCACAATATCAAGGGTTGAAGAAGCCCTCAATTATTTTTTCTCATACCTTTTACTTTGTGGTCATGGTTATTAATCTCCAAGATCAATGGTCATGATTATTAATACGAGATAATTAAAGAGAAAGTGATCAAATTTAGTGGTTTGCTAAAGAAAGAAAACAATTGAAGAAAATTAGAGAGCTAGCTTGAAGGTTCATTATATTTTGATCATTTATATTGTGACGTCTCTTGGATCATTTATATTTTGATGTTTCTTTGTTTTCTGTTCTTCCTAATTATAAAGTTTAACATATTTAACTGTGGATGCTTGAAGCAAAAAAAAAAAAAAACATATTAAAACAGGGACGCGCAAGAATGGAATACAGTCATTCCGAATAATTCTATGAAATCGGACCCACTAATCGGACCCGTCTGGACCACTCTTGCTTTGGACAATAAAATCATCAAAGTGTCTTAAATCACCCTAACCACTGCTGTTATTGTCTTAAAACATAGACTTTTATGTGATCCCTAATAGTAATATTTTTCCAAAATAAATGTAATTATTTTTCAGAAAATAGATCTATTTATTTACGAGATATGTGTTGAGAACTATTAAAATAAATACATGATTTGATTATGGGTCCACGCTATTATACTATGTAGAGTGTAATCTACAGTGAGTGATAATATAATGAAAGAGGGGATAATAAAGTAATGATATAGCATATGAATTACACTCTTCCATTGTAAATGCCCTTAAGACACCTTCAAGACTCTTTCTCGTTTTCATATATTTTTTTCCGAGTTAAGCATCGAGATTTATCTTACCCTACTCCTATACTGTAGGAAGGAGAGTGCCCAAGTGAGTTGTGTGAGGGAGTTGGTGGTGGATACTGGATAGTATAGTACCGTGCCCTTTAGATTTATAAGAGAATGGGAGCCAAGTTTACTTGTATACGCACCAGGCGAGATATGGAGCCTCAACTTGATGCACGAGGGAGACTTTGAGAAGTCCTCCTTTCTTGTTTGTTACTTTGTATGCTAGTTTCCTTACATTTATTTGTTTTCTTATTGTTGAGAAAGGGGTTTGCTCCGGGTTCTTAAACGCTGATATTTCAGCTGCATGTTGGCAGAACATTATGCTAGTTTTATTCAACTAAATTTCGTTCTTAAGTGAGCCGAGAAAATTTGTTTGTTTTCTTCTTTTTGGTTGGTTCATGTCAGATTTAGCCAACATTTTAAAGTAATTTTGTTGATTTGGACTCATTCATACTCATTGTGTAGTTGAGGAGGGCCATATTGGGAAATATGAAGTTTGAATTCTTTAAGTGACTCAATTGTTAAATACTAAATTTGACACATTTGAGTATATATATCACATTGAGTGAGAAAGTAAATAACTTATCATTTATTTTTTGGAACAAATTTTACCAAAAATTCAATACCACTTACTTAATTCACATGTTCTATTTTTTTGTTATCAAACATATCTGAGCACGTTAAGATCTAAACCCATTAAATTTAGGTGTTGAATTAAGCTATCAAACAGGGTCTATAAGACTTTCAGCTCATAAAAATCAAAAGCAATATTTGCATGTTGGCTTGGTTACCGAGGTTTTCTGGTATCTAATTACCAAGATAAGCAGAAAGAACAAAAAGGAAAAAAAAAAAAAGAAATAGAAGAAAAAGCATCAGTCATAGGTTTGCATTTGTGTTTTCTTTGAAATTTAGAAAGAAAACAAATTAATTTAGAGCAACAAAAAAAAAACTAAAATCTCTTCTCTGGTTCTCCGTCGGGCAATACTCTTAGCATTCATGTTTAGTTTTTTTTTTTTTTATCGCAACAATAACATTTGTAGCATTCATGTTTAGTTGATTAGTTTTGGATTTTTTTCGCTTCAGCAAGGACATGTTTAAGTTAGCTCTCCAAATTTCTTCGGTTGTTTTCTTTCTTATTCACATTCAAGTCCCAAACCACCAAAATTTGACCAACGAGGTTAATAATCATGACTATTATTCTCCAACATTAATGACCATGAGTGTTAAAGTAAACGCACGCCAAAAAGAAAATAGAATCAGGGCTTCAACCGTTGAAGAAGTCGAATTAGATGGATAATTGTCTTCTGAAATGTAAGCACCATACACAAATATAGATACTAAGATAATAACATGATAAGACACAACAAATTTTGTTATCGGTCGAAAGTTGTCCTACAATAATCTTGTTCATCCTCAAATTAAACTTATTCCAACCATCAACTTTTTTTTTTTTAATCATTCATGTGCCAATTGCATAGAACCCCAACCTGCAGTCCTGCAAAAATGAAACAAATTTAACCAGTGCCAGCCAGCTACTCTTGCAAATAAGGAGAATGATATTCAATTTTTGCAGAAAAGCCTGGATTAGAGAAGCAGAGAAGTCTCCTAATTAATAATAGTACTTTTTCAAGTGTCATGACTGACAAAGTCTATGCCCTTATAGTCTTACTTGGGCTATTGAAAATTATTTCAAGTCTAATAATTAATCTTTCTTCCAGGTTCAAGGAGGGTCCATTTGTTCCGGTCAAGCACGGCCACAGAATAGTCTCTTTTCAAGCTCTTTAATACTGGCTTCACGAGTAATAGGTACATTTTAAAGTTTGATTTCTATTTGGGCATTATTTACATAAAAGAATATGGTCATACTATTACACATGTGTTGATGCATCTTTCTCCAGATGGAGGAACAATATAATTCAATCTTAAACTCATGAATTATTTCTAACCAAGCACCGGAAGTAACGGAAAATATATGATCGGGGTAAGAAAACAGGCCTAAGTTTGTATATAGCCAATACTTTTAGGCATTGGGAGGCAATTCTTAGGTTAAATTTTGTTTTGATCCCTTGAACTTTAGATGTACTTTCGTATTATACCTTAAACCTCATTTTTTGACACTTCACCCTTTAAAATATAAAACTCATCCCACTTTATTCCTTAAACTTTATTTCTGGATAGTTCCCCCCCCCCCTTTAAAAATGCGAACTCCTTCCCATTTTAGTTCTTGAATTTTGAGCATCACTAACCTACCGTTTCATTAGTTTTGACAATTCTAGGGAAAGGAGTTGATATTTGAGGGGATACAGTGTCTAAAAATGAAGTTTACGAATTAAAGTGGATAAATTTCATACTTAAAGGAAGTAAAGCATCCAAAATTTAAATTTAAGGACCAAAATAGGAATCCGTTTATAGTGTAAGGGTCCAAAATAAGATTTACAGCCTCATTCTTATGGATTCACGGCAACATTAATTGCATATTTCACAAGCATTTCCATGGTATGAAAGGAAGATTCAAATTAACGTAACTATCCCAATCCCCACATAGCATGCTTTCGTGTAGATAGATAGTAATTATTGTACTTCCAATTTAATTTCAATATATCTTGATGCCACGAGAAGTATGGATGCCCATTAATCCAGTTTGAACAAGTCCTTCAAATTACATTACACACGGATTTCAAAGTCTATAAAGTGTTCATAAAGCTTAAAGAAATGAAGAAAAATAAGGCTTGCAAGGTGGAAATATGCGCAACCTTTTTACGTGACAATGTTGTTAATGACATTGTTGCACAAGTCACTTGACTGTCTCATCTCGGCTTGTAATGGCGATTTCATGGACTAGTGCCCATCACACTCTCTGTCATTAGTCTGGTTAACTCTCTGTGATAGGCTAAAAAGGATGAAAGCCAGTCAAACAAGAACTTCAAAATTAAAAATGACAAACATCAGCTATTAGGAAATTTGGTTTGTTTATTCTAACATATCCGTTAGCCAATTTCATGTTGAAGTACGCCAATATAATTTAACTCACACTAAAATAAAAGGTGTACTAAAAAAAAAAAAAGAAATAAAAGGTGTAATGTAGACAATATTGTCAACAGTGTGCGTGCGTGATGTGTGCAGCAATGCCATCAATAAGATTGTTATATAAAAAAGGCTGCAAATATTTCTATCTTACAAGCCTTTATCTTTCTATTTTTCTTCAAACTTCACAAAAGCTGATTATATAAAGTTTTAAGTCTGAAGACTGAGGCAATAATATAGTAATGGAGAGTGGCTGATACGTCTGGATCATTTATGGTAGGGATTAATTCAACTTTTCATGTTTGAAGTTTATATACTGATTATCATTTTGCAGCTTTAAATAGAACCGTAATTTTTATTCCACATGCTTGGGATCATAGATTTATTGAAGCATCTCAAATCACCTAAATTATTGAAAATTTACCGAGAATGAAAATTATTGACTAAAACATAGACTTTTACTCGTAAGAACTAATCATTGTTTTCTATTATTGAGAAGATATTATATAGATCCATATTGTTCCAATACTTGAATCAATACTGTCTGAAACAATCAATTTATAAGCTTAAAGTAAAACAAGTCCGCATTGAGCAATGGTAAAAGTTTACGCTTTTGCAGTATAGGTGCAGAGAACCTTTGCTATGGACAATACCATAGCGGTCCTTCTCAACTCCAATATGAGTATGAAATAGTCCAAAAATAATAAAGTTGTCAATGAAATACCATAGCTTCTTTACTTTACTAAACACAAGATGACTTTATGATAATTCCAACAATTGAGTATCTCATTTCTCTTCTTCGCTATCCTACAAAAAGATAAAATAAAATAAAAGAAGAGTAAATTTGAGGGAAGAAATACCTGCCGGCCCTCGACGAGATAAGATTTGTTTCTTCTTTATCTGTACTAATATTTGAGCGTGATGTTGAGAAAAATCGCTGCATAAGAGTAGACAAGCATTTGAGGACGAGATCCTTTGTATTTTTGTTGAAAGCGCACAAAATTTTGATCAACTCCAATTAAAGTACTTGGAATGACTAGGGAAACTAATGAGGATTTCATATTTGTAATACAAAGCAAACACATTGGTTATCGAAATGACCCCAACAGAAGATGTTACAAGAATGCATTTTTCTGCAATCATGAGAGATTGTCATATCAAATTTCCCAAATAAAATGTTTATGACAGAGTCAACTTAATTTTATCAATTCCCTTTTGTCATTAGTTCAAGATAAATTTGGATTTTGGGTGAAGCCAATTCTACCTAGTTGAGTAATTGATTATCACTGTCTGGGGTCCACCTTGATGCCAATTCCACCTAGTTGAATAGCTGATTATCTCAATACTCTTCATCACCTTCTCACCAGAAACAAATAAGAAAAGCAAAAGTAATTTTAAGGAAAGAAATACTTGCCAGCTCTGCAGTTAGTGAGATTTGTCTCCCTTAAAATTTGAGAGTGAAACTGACGAAAATCCCTGCATAAGAGATGGAGATGGCCTCCACTTGCAGCATTGATCGTGTCTTACTTGTTCTAGAGTTGCTTCTGAACAACCGATTCCGAGGCCGGTATGTTCGTGATGCAATCAGACACATGAAATTTCTCAAAACATTTCTTATGTGTGCAAGAAAGTGGAGCCAAAGCAATGATTTGTACTTGGAATCTGACAATGTTGTGAAGAAGGTGAGTCTTCCATCTTTCTTATCTCGCATCGAAGACACCTTTCACGAATATGAGAAGGACATTCACTCTCTTTCCCATAGATCAGAAACGGATAAACAAGAAATTGAGAATTATACTATTGGTAGTTATTATAGCATGTTCAGGGAACTTGAGAAACAGATCAAATCACTGAAGCAAGAAATCATCAAAATTTACTTTGCTTTGGCAAGCAGCAGGTCATTTCAATCAAATTCTTGTATGACAGATGACGAGCTAATGGAATTCATAGACCTCATCCTACAAAATCTAGCAGATTTGACGAATGGCTATATGGCTATATGTAAAATTAGTGAATCGTATATTTCTGCTGCTTTGACTTTGAGTGCTCAAGTCCAAGCCCTTGAAGCAAAGCTGACATTCTTGAAAAGCTTCATTCCCTTTGCCAAAATGCGAGGAACCGCAGATATTCCTGCCTTGCTATTGTCTCACTTTGAAGTGGTGGCTTTGAAAGCAGCACGCCTCTCTTACATGTGTTTTTTTTGGGATGATGCTGAGGCAATGCACAATCCTGAGCTCTACTCCATGGTATATGAACAACAACAGAAGATCAGAGCTGTTGATTTTCATGTCTACGAGATTTATAAGGAAGTACTTGGAGCTTCAAACTCCTCAACATCATTACATACAGCAGAGATGGATGAGCAGATATTGAACAACTTCAATGATTCTCTTATAAGTTGTCTTTGGGAGCTGTTATGCTACAGTTCAAGTTTTATGGATTCTGTGAAAGATGAAATGCACATACTCTATGCAGGACTGAGATTTTTGAGAAGGATTTTAAGGAAGCATCAGGAGAAAATGGATGAACAAAATGAAAAAATTGGAGCCCTCCTTAGTGAGGCAGGGATTATAATTTGCTCGCTTTCGCTAAACAGAGTGCAAGGAGAAGAAGTTGGCTTCTCAGAATCCACAGAGGCTCTTGATTGTATTCATATGCTGGCTAATACCAACATCCATATCAAGCATTTTAAGGATCAGATCAGTGGCTCAAGCATTATAGGGAGCCATCCAAATCCCTCACATAGCTTAACAGTACAAGAAGTTTGCAAGCCTTTGAAGCACATGCCATCGAAAGGAAAAGTACCAATCACACATGAAGACATGGTTGATCTTGATGACGAGGTAGAAAAGTTAATTGAACGACTTGTCAGCGGACCAGAACAGGTGGAAATTGTTCCCATTGTGGGAATGGCTGGGCTTGGTAAAACAACTTTAGCCAAAAAAGTTTACAATCATCGTTCAGTTATCTATAACTTCCACATTCGTCTTTGGTGTACTGTTTCCCAAGAATTTAACATGAAAAGCTTGTTAATACAAATTTTGTGCCCTGATGGGAAACAGTCTAACATGGATGAAGAGCTTAAAAACTTGAATGAACATGAATTGCTTCAACAGCTCTATCAAAGGCTGAAGACGAAGAGGTATCTTGTTGTTTTTGATGATGTCTGGGACTTCAGGGCATGGAATGAGTTGAGATATTCATTCCCAAATGATAAGAATAGAAGTAGAATCCTCTTCACCAGTCGATTTTCTAATGTGGCCTCACAGGTTCAATATGCGGGCAAACCTCACAATCTTCGCCCACTCAGTGAGAAAGAAAGTTTTGAATTGCTGCTGAAGAAGGTATTTGGAAAAGAAGATTGTCCTCAAGCATTGCATGGAATCGGAATGGAGATTGCCAAAAAGTGTATCGGATTGCCACTTGCAGTTGTTGTTGTAGCTGGAGTCCTGGCAACTATAGAGCATGATATTTTAGTTTGGGAAGAATTTGCTAGAAGTTTAACTTCGACCATGGTGTCTAGTGCAGACCAGTGCAAAAAGTCATTGGAGCTCAGTTACGAGCATTTACCATATCACTTGAAGGATTGCCTGCTGTATTTTGCCTCATTTCGAGAAGATGAAAAAATTGGTGCCAAGAAGTTGATGCGTCTATGGATTGCAGAAGGGTTTGTGGAAAAAATTGAAGGAAAGAGATCAGAAGACATTGCAGAAGAATATTTGATGGACCTAATTGGTCGAAACTTAGTTATGGTAAGTAAAAGCAGATCCATTGGTGGAGTCAAAACTTGTTACATTCACGATTTGATATTTGAGTTCTGTAAGGCCGAGGCAAAAGAAAAGAAGTTTCTTCAGGTCCTGCGAGGATATGATGAGCTTTCTACCTTTAATGAACCTCCCTTCCTACATCGGTTATCCATTTGCTCCAGTGGAGAAGATTTTATAAAGGCAAGGCTATTTTGTCCACATTTATCTAGTCTGCTCTTATTTGGTCAGCAGGTTCAATTATATGAGTTTGAGCTGCTTAATATCTCCTCCCTTTTTTGCATCTATAAACATCTTGAAGTCCTGAATTTACAGTGCATTAACCTAATGCTTAAGGAGCTTCCGACTGAAGTCGAATCACTTCTTTCTTTGAGGTACTTAGCCCTTACATCTTGGAACTTGACACTCGTTCCACCGTGTATAGCCAAGCTCTCAAATCTGGAAACCTTTCATCTAATTTCTGGTCGGAGGGTTTCATTGCCAGATAGCATCTGGAACATGAAGAAGCTGGTGCATGTAAATGTAAAGGATTCCATTGTAATTCGTCTTTCTTCGAATGACAACGTTCTCGAAAACCTCTCCACTTTACCTAATTTAGGCACGTTCTCCGGTCTGCTTCTTTCTTCTGATCAAGAAGCAGAGAACATATTGAGAAGGATTCCCAACATTCGCGGACTCAAAATTAATCTGATTGGAAACAGAGTATGCTGCAACATGAGTCATCTAGAATGTCTAGAATCACTTACCTTAAATCTGATTCACTTCTCAGGTCCGTCGGATCATGTTGAGCTTTCTTTGCCCATGAATTTAAAAAAGTTGTGTCTTGCCTGGATGGATCTTGCCTGTAGTCAAATGTCATTGATTGAACAACTTCCTAATCTTGAGGTCTTCAAATTAGAACAGGTTTGGCTCAAAAGATGGAAGCTAATGGAAGGAGGATTCCCCAAACTCAGGGTCTTGACTTTGGTAGGTGTAAAGGTTGCGGAGTGGACAGAGACAGACTCTGACAGTGATGATTATTTCCCGTGTCTTCAGCAATTAAAACTCCGTAGAATTTTTTATTTGGAAATGATGCCTTCGTGCTTAGAGCGTATATCAACTCTTCAAACAATTATAGTGCTATATTGCGGAGATGGTGTTGAATCTTTGGCACGGGAAATTGAAGCAGCACAGAAAAATTATGGAAATGAGAATCTGGAGATCATCATGGAGAATTCGGGGATCGGCTTCTATTGATGGGCGTCAGCTGGTCCAATGTCAGGTAATTTTGGTCATTACCAATAATTAGCTTGCACAAACAAGCATGCATTTTTGTTTTAAACGAAATTAATTGATATCCTCTTATTTCTCTATTTATATATTTATTTTTGGTAGCTTTGTACTTTTTTCAACTTTCAGTTGCCTATAATGCATGCATGAGTACATTGAAATTGATGAACAAATAACTAATGATTGCTCTTTTTTTTTCTTCCTTCTTTTCTTTTTCTTTAATGATATCAGCAGGGATTGCTACATTTATTTTTGCCTCTTGAGATTGAAACTGCTCATCTATGTATTCTGGCTTTCTCTGGCCCTTTTGTGGAAGATGGAGATAGAAGTTGAATGGATGGCCCTTTTGTGGAAGATAGTGGAAACAATCAATGAGGTCTGTACGCCGTGCACCATTTTATCAATCTCTACAGCAGCATGAAAATTTAAAATTTATGCCTCATTGAAATCCTTTGCTGTTGGTGTGGAAGAACAAGACAGTTGAAGAAGCAAATTTGCGCTTGAATTTTTCTTAATTTTTGTGTTGCTGAATTTAGTACTTCTTGTGTGCTATTCCTGTTCAAAATGTGTCAAGAAACTCTGCCTTTTTTTTTTTTTTTTTTTTTTCCTTTTTGAGGTTGAAACTCCATCATTTTGACACAGCAGATTAACAATTTATGTTCGAGCTTATGACTTTTGGAAGAATGAGACGGCGCAATTTGGAAATTAACAGCCGACTTTAGATCCACAAATTCATGCCTATAAAGGTAAAAATTGCAATTGGGATCACCAAAGGCAATGCGTGGCTTAATCGAGATAGAGTTCTAGTCCATTGCAGGATTGGTTGAAGATATATACTGCCTAGTCATAATTTTGAACCCAGGATATCCACCTTTGGAATTTCCTAAATTTCCAAAATTGAGTAGCCATTGAATTTTGAATTGTTTAACTCCAATTTCAAAAAATTCCCAACATAGTCCCAATTTTCTTTGCTTCTTGCTCTTTCTGTTTGTTCAATAATTGAATATGTCAGTTCTCTTCCTCACTTTCCAAATAATAATAATAGTAAACAATTTTCTTGAACCGCACCATGCTATCAAGTTAGTGGATCAGCAATGCAGCATAATGGTTTAACAACTATCCCGTATGAGCGAACAATTTGCTGTTAGTGTGGAAGAAAAAAACAGCTGAAGAAGCAAATGTGTGCATGGATATTGTGCATGGATTTGGTGTTGATTAATTTAGCAATTGTTGTGTGCTACTTCTTTCAAACTTTGTTCCAATTTGCTGAAAAGGGACAACTTCAAAATGGTTGATTTGTTGTCGTCAAGAAACCCTGTAGCTCTCGGTTTTTTTTTTTTTTTTTTTTTTGTATTTTTTTAGGAGGTAGAAACTCCATAAATCACACGACTTGCATTAATCAATTTATGCCTCATCTAGTGACTCTTGGAAGCATGAGACCACAGCAAATTTGGTACCACTAATACGATTCAGCTAGAAGATTAACAGCAAACCTTTGGTCTACAAATACATGTCATATGGAAACCTCTATGATCTTCTTTTTCCTGCCCAGAATGGTTATGTAAAGGGCATAATATGATCCAGAAAGTTTTGCACTTGTGATTTCAAAAGGGCTTGCGTGGCTTCATCAGGTTAGAGTAGTTTGATCACTGCATTTGTTGAACATGTATATTGCTCTATAACAATTTTGAACCCCAAGATATCCAACTTTTGAATGTGCAAAAATTTCCAAATCAATTTTACTTCTTCAAGTGGGAGAATTGTGGTAAATAATGAAATATGGGACTCTGGTTCCTTAAGTTTACACTGATTATCACTTGCATCTTTTATTTTTATTTTACTAATTTCGGACCCTAAAATCTGTCAAACTATCTCAAATCACCCCAAACAATTCATATTGCCAATGAAGGTACACTAAAAGATATGCATTGGCTCATTTCATTTACAATTCTTAAGACATAAATCCCCAACATAACTGAGAAGCCATTATAATGTGGCAAATTAGTTTATTAATCATATACTTGCATTATAAATGTTTGAGATGGATTAGTAACTTTAGGTGTCAAGCATCTGAATAAAACTTGGAGGTGCAATTTCACATGAATTAGTAACTGTAAGCTATAAAGTATCCAAAATAAAAGTTTAGAATACAAAGCGAGAATCATTAAAACACTTCCTCTTGTGATTTCAAACAATCCTGCTAAAAGCATTGAACTCTTTGGTCTTCAAAATTGGGAGTTTATAGTGATTGATAACTTATCAATTCTTTTTTTTTTTTTTTGCTGCCTATCAATTGATAACTCTTAAGTCTTTTTTCTCTTTTTTTTTTTTTTGGGGTCCCCCACTGTTCCTTTTCTGTGTTTAAATAAGGTAACTAGGCCGACACTGCAAAGAAGTCTTACCTAATGAAAAGGAATAAATCTTTTTAAAACTAAAAGCAAGTCTAGGTGCAAGGTTCTTGATTGAATACGAGTGTGAATGAGTCCATAAACAACAAAAATTTCTTTACTTAATCGAGATGGCTTTATGATGATTCCAACACAAAATTGCTTTTTTGCCCCTTCTGTTCTCGAAACCTGTCTTCTTAAATTTTTTTTCTTTTTTTTTTGGCCCCTTCTTTTCTTTTTTCTGTCTTTAACCAAGGTAACTAGGCCAACATGCAAAAGGGTCTTATTTAATAAAAAGGAATAAATCTTTCAAAACAAAAAACATTGCCCTTGAGGCACTTGATCAGGGAGCCTTTCTTAATGGACAATGCCAAACGGGTACTCCTTGAGTATGATTACAAGTTCACAACATTGCCTCGACTACTTTGTTGATTTTTTCTTTCTTGCTCCGTTTGTTTGTTGGATAGTTGAATATCGCATTTCTCTTCTTCACGATCCCAGCCAAAAAAAAAAAAAAAGGAAGTAAATTTCAAGAAAGAAATCCTTGCTAGCTCTGGAGGTGGGATTTGTTTCTCCTTCAGCTGCCGTAAAAATTTGAGAGGAAAATTGAGGAAGATCCCTGCATGAGAGATGGAGATGGGCTCCCCTTGCAGTTGCACTAATCGTATCTGAGTTGATCTGAAGTTGCTCCTTAACAACTTTCAAAAATGCAATGGATATTATTGCTAGTATATGAATGCACATACGTATATTGAATTTCTACAAGTTAGCAAGGATAAATACAAAATTTTTTCGAAACTCGATGCCTAAAAAGGAATAATTTTTTGACCAGTTGGGGCACAGTTACCAACTTAGAGAGGTACTAGGAGAGGTAAACCGCGCTTCGCGCGGTGGAATATAAAACGTGAATGCCCATGAAAGATTAAAATTGTGTAAATAATAGTTGGCTTTATTGATAAGTAATATTAGATCAGAAGTAATAGTGGAGGTATATGTATTGGTTAACAATCGAAAACTGTTGAACAAATGGAACAAGCTAATCTGGTAATGGATGCGATATACTAATTTGGTAATCAAAGCTACTAATATATTAAAGGTGAAATGTATGATGCCATGGATACATGATTTCTATGCCGTTGATTCCGAAAATTAAAACAGCAAGGGATGTACGGGACTGGGGTATGAATACAAATATTTCTCCTTGTTGAAGACCATGGAGACATTTGTATTTCGGAAGAGCATTTTGAATTTACAGAAGCCAGCAGCATCGATGCAAGAAACGTAATGGTTAAGCGAAGGCACCAGTATAAAGACCAATACAAACGCTCAATGTTGACTAAACTCCCTTGTTTCTCAGCAAGGCGGATACCATTGATAATTGATGCATGGTTGAGTGCATCAGAAAAAATGGCAACTCTTGCATCCCTTTTAGGTTTTCCCCCTTCAGCTAACAGCAAACCAACACTTCCAACTGCTGTGATAAGTGCCATGTTGGCTGCAAAGCCTGCGGGACAAAGAAGGCAATCCTAATATGTGACATTAGAGCAAGAATTCATCAGTCTAAATCCAGCAGCATCAACCCTTCATTACGATCAAAAGCATAGCAGGTAAAGTTTGACCATCTATTGACCATAGTACATGAAATAGGAAGTTACATCCAATTTGTTTATACGTGATATATGTTGCCTTCTAAAGAAATGAAATCTATAATGAATATATTGCTGCAATAGACATGGGAGGCAAGAACCAATTCATTGGGTTTAAGCTTCATTGCAACCAAGACCTAGTTGAATCACACCTAACTAAAAATTTTGTCATATGGATTGTCAAAACCACTTTTCTTATCACTTGATTGTTTAGAGTTCTGAAATAAAAATATTATCAATAAAACCTTTTGAAAAATCTGCATTTACTGGGTACTGAATGAAAATTTTGAAACTACCTCTTTCTTCTTTAAGTCTGCCAACGCCGACTCCAGCAACCTGTGGTTATTTGTGTAACTACAAATTAATGCTTGACCTCTAGGTCCCATCCCATGCAACTGAGCTGCCTAATTTGTCAGGGGAAACCACAACACAACACAAGTTATTAACCAAAATTCTCCATTTGATATCAGGAGAATCCATAACTCAACAACATATTGATTAAAAAAAATTACCTTTACTGCGGCCTTGATAACAGTTGGGTGGGAACTCAAGCCTAGGTAATCATTCCTAGAGAAAATTAATAACTTCTTGAACTTTCCACCACATGGCCCTGCTCCATCATCATCCTCACCATTCCCAATTACAGTGTCATCCCCTGTTTTATCAATTCAATAAAGCATAAAATACCAAAACAATGCACATGCAATCCGTGACAAGTTTTCTACATGCTTTTCTTTTCTTCATCCTTAAAAAATAGAATCACAGCAAGAAACGAGCATAAAAAAAAGAGCTTCTTCTCAAACAAAATTAATCACTCCACAAGTTTTCAGTAGGTAAATGGGATGGAGGGAAACAAATGTAGTACCGGAACTGGGAATGTCTTAAACATCCAAGGCGCAAATCCCGTGTGAAAAAAGCCACAACTGGGCATTGCTGACACAGAGGCATTGCTGACAAAGGTCCTTAAACAATTGGTTATTGGAACCAAACTCTGAATGTGGGAGGATAAAGGCTCCTCATTATTTACAAGCAACTGAATTACAGATCAAGTAAAAAAGTAACCTAACAGACAAAATACAGTCCATACATAACATCAGACTCAAAGGCTCAAAAGATCAAGAAGGCCAATAGCCAAGAGCAACATGGCAATCGGAAGAGCAGCCTTGATCCTAACACAAATAGCAAGTAACAACTGTGAACTTGGCGATGGCCGTTGACCTAATCACATCTGAGGAATGCTTTATATAACACAACAGGTTCTTCCGTTCTAGGCGACGGCGAACTTGTCTATACAGGCCAAAAAACTGCACAGATAAAAAAACAGGGATAAGAAAATAGCGGATAGCAAGGCACAACTACAGTGAACAAAGCTCCGAACAGTGGAAAGGAAAACACAACCTCGTCATCAACAGTCTGGTACAATTGAAATGCACTAAGTCCAATTATCTTTTCAGCTTCAGCACCCAGAGTGACAACACTTACATAGCCAGTATCGTCATGAATAAAAAATCTAATCCATACCCTACGCAAGCGAAAGGAAATAACCAGCAGGAGAAAACAAAGCCATTTGAAAAAAAGACTAATTGGAACCAAAGCAACTAACTAATACCAAACATGGAATGAACCTTGGAAAAATAGACATTCCCAGGCCGCAAGAAAGACACCAGATCCCTAAGGTAATGGAAAAATCATATGGCTGATAACAGTGGGGTCAGGTGAGATGCCAAAAGCGAGTCATTGGACACGCAATTTCAACACGGCCCTTAATCCAGACGGTTGCTTGATCCTCAAAACAACAGAGAGTAGCAACTACTCAGCAAAACAACTACAGAAAAGGGAAAAAACAACAGCAAAGGAAAAAGCTGCGGTATAAAAATAGAAAGTCACTAACAAAGCGAGTGAAGGATGCAACGCTGGAGATTGCAGTAAGAGTTGGAGCACGAACAGGAGGTAAAAGAATAGCCGGATCAGCGTATGATTTATTGTCAAAAATCATATGGACTAATTCCGAGACATTTCTTTCACACCTACAAGAAACAACAAAGAAAAGTAAGCCCATAACAGAATAAAAAAGGCCACACACTGATGAACAGCAATTCAAAAGTATAAAAACCAACCAGCAGTCAAGCTCACGTGCCTCCAAAACATCAGGAGCAACAAGTATAACAGAAGATGGCTGGGTCGACAATGATATATCTAGTACAACAAAACAAGCGAGGCAACTAAAAATAAACCAACCAGGCATCAAGGAAACAAAACATAATGCACAAGGAAAAAGAGCGACATACAATTTTCCGTTAAGACCCTAACTCTCATAGCGATAATAATAGGCATGGTAGGCATTGCTTCATCAATAACACAGCCCTCGATAGATTCAAAATCCTCCCACAAAGTCAAAAGAATTGGAAGTTTACTGCAGCAAGGTCACAAATCAAAGGATTATCTAACACAGGGAAAAAGGGCTCAAACGAAGGACAAAAGTAAGGTAAACCACAATGAAACGGTAACCTGTGGTCAACTATGACATAGTCTCTCCCATGGCGCATAGTCCCTTCCATATAAACATCTCGTGCAGGGAAAGCATGAACAACGATCCCCATTACATCTGCAGTTAAACAACACATGCAGACAATTAGGCAGCAATGCAAGGAAAGGCAAAACAGAAAACATAGAAAAAACTTGCTTCCCTTTTGCAGTTTTCACAAATGAGAGACATTATTATGGTTTATGCTGTGATCCAGCATCGTTGGGGAGGTGTGACTGGTTAAGGCACAGACTTTGACAAATCCGCAGCTCTGTTCATTCTCTTGTACAGTTGCAATAATTACTAAAAGCAGTTTAATAAAGAAGACAATTCTTATGATGGAATAATGTTTTTGGAACTTATAGTGATAGTATTATAGTGATTGTTCTGAAAAAAGAAAGAAAAAGGAAAAACCCAGGGGAAAAGAGGAAATAAACAAAGAACGAGGGGAAAAACGGGGAAACAGTGAAGAGAACAGGCTGACATAACAAAAAAATCAAAGACTCAAAAGGGAAAAAAGGAAGGGAACAACATAAAAACCAGAATCAGCAATAAAACATAAAAAAAGAAGAATGCAATAAAATCAGTATCTCCGCCGTCACAGATGAAATGAAAAGGAAGAAACGAACCCAAAAAATGGGAGAAAAGCACCCGAAGAACGGCAAGGGCAGAAACGACGAAGGGTGGCCTGAAGTTTTCCTGAGGCCACCTGTGGGAAAAAAGAAGGTGGAAAAGTTTCCCCGAGGCCAGCTCAAAAAACAACGACAAATCGAGCAGGGAAAAAAGCAGGAACAGTTGACCCAAAAACGCAGATGGAAGAAGGAGGAAAAATACGCGGAAAAACAGAAACTGGTAAAGCATAGGGGAAAAAAAGAGACCAGAAAAGACGTAAAAAAAATAATAATAACAGGTCACCTGAAGATGAAGATTGGCGGGGCTGAGCAAGAAGAAACTCCGTTAAGGACAGCGGTCTGGGAAAGTATTCCGATGAAGTTTTTTGAGAGACGCCAGCTGAAAATGAAAACAAAAGGCAGCTGAAGAAGAAACAGCAGCGAGATATCCAGCAAGCAAAAGAGAGCGAAACGGGCAAACCGAGAAAACAGTAAACCATAGGGTAATGAGCGGCAGAAACAAAACTTCATTAAGGAAATCAAGCTGGAAAAGTTTTTCGCAGGCCATTGAGATGCGAAGATGATACACAAGAGAGGAAAAAGAGGACAGAAAAATGACAGACGAAAAAGTGATCCAGCTAACGAAGTAGGCCGCGTGGCCTTGTAATAAAAAAGAAAAAAAGAAGGAGTAGGCCGCGCGTGGCCTTGTAGTAATAGAAAAAAAAAAGGAATAAATAATTAATAAAATAAAAAAAAAAGAAAAGGAAAAAAAAAGGATGAATGATTTGAGATGCTACAGACGGACGACGACGACGACGACGAAAAAAACCAAATGAACAGTAACATCCTTTGGCTGTTAGAGTGTTATGTTAATAACTAGGAGGCATGGACCGCGCGGTGACAATTTACCATGAATGCCCATAAAGCATTTGTAATATGTATATAATTTGAAAACTAAAAAAGAAATTGACTTCGTTAGATAACACAAGCCAATTACTAATGCACATCAACAACATGACAAGCATTTCAAAATCTAATATACGGCCTCAAATCATCACAAACTTGTCAAAGAAAGCTAGATACATATAGTATGAGAAAACTTGCACCCTTTTCACACAGGCAGCATATACAGTTTGCCTTAGTAGCTAAAAAGAAGACTATTATGTTACATTTCTCTATTTTGACACTTGCTATAACAATTACATGTAACAGAAATTCACTTCATTAAGCATAAACAACTATGAGTTCACTCGTCAGTCGCCATCAGCAACACAAACTGAGCCAAATTGCACTTGAGCCAAGGTTTTGAATGCCTAAGAAGTCCCATGATAAATCTACACGATCAGCTTTCTCCTTTTTAGATGTAAGTATAAGCCCATCCTATTAAAATTACAATAGGGAACAGTTAGTTATCATCCTATTTATACCAGTGAAGAACCAAAAACACAACAAATGAAATCAAGGTTTTAAGAAAGTAAAAGTTAGCTTGGAATCTATGAAGCCTGACCATGTAATGCTCAATATAAATACCTTCAATATCATAGTTGAAGCCCTAACCAAGTTTTTTCCTTGTTGAGAGTGTAATTTGAGTTACAATCTTGAACACCCAGTGCAATGTGGATGGATGGCTTCAAAACTGAGAACCATATCGGCCATTTCATTAATGCTTACCATTTCATCCCTACCACTAATAAAATTGAAGAATATTAAGTTAAGATTAACTTTTAAGTTAATAGGGAGAATTATAGTGTGTATACTCAACCAAGCATAACTACACAGATACATAATCAGTATTCTTAAATAGAATTTCACTTCAATTAAATAATATAGTGTATGCTCAACCAAACATAACTACACAGATATGAACCAAAGTTGGAACAGTAGAACCCCCTTTGGCTCTAAGTCTTATATGTTGAAAGTCCAACTCAGAGAAAAAAAATGGGAAAAGAAATGGCTAGACCCTCTTTGGCGCTTGGAAAATATCGATATCACCTAAGAGCACCTTCAATGCACGCAAAAATAATGTTATAAAATTGGTAGACTACAGGCATTGAATCAGATTCATTAAACTTCACATTCATTAACAATTTCTTAATATCAAAATAAAGGCATGAGTTGAGGCATAGAAGAACCTAACATTCTTTGCTAGTATGTGCATTTAAATAAACCTAACAAATGGCATTTAACCAACAATATATCACCTCAACCATAGAAAATGATCTGTGTGTTCCTCTATATATTATAGTCCTTGTGTTCATCTCCTAATATGTATATGATAACCATCGGCATAACAAAATTTCAGTAATCCTGCAACATTGTAGACCTGTGAATTAAAGATTCATTAGCTAAAATGAAACCTGCATTTTGGGCATACATGAGCAAATACCTTGGCCTTGCATTCAACAAACCAAAAAATTAGGTTGAGTGGCTATCTAGATTGAACCTAAAATTGGTTAGTAAAAGACCAAAACTTTAGAGCATGAACTAATTAAGTGAAAAAGTTGTACTGCAGCTACTTTAGTTTGAAAATCTGGAACAACTTGTAATTAAAAAAAAGCATGTTTTGTAATTAATCTTATAAGTAAATAACACCCACATGTGCTGTTATTCTCCTGCACATAGTGAACACTTATAGTGAGGAAGTTTAAATATGTCTCTTGAAAAGCACTCTCTAAGACGATCATAGACTTATCTTACTGGATTAAAAAAAAGGAAAAACAAAATCAAGGCACGGTTCAAACATCAGTAAGAAAAAAGATTAAAAAAGGGTCACAAGAAACTAACGCCAAATACCAAAATCTGCAAGCAAATTGGACACCATCTACCATAGTCTCAATACAGCTAGCCTACAAGGCACATTTATATAGCAATAAATCAAGAATTCCTGAACTTTAGAAACACAAAATTGGCATAAAACTTAAAACACACAAAACCACAATCATTCAGATCAGGTGAGAAAGAAAAAGCAAATGAACATAAAAAAATGAACTCAAAGAAAAAGAAAAAGAATTTAACACAGGGAACAAGCACCACAGGCCAACCGACACATTAGATTTGCCTATCTATCTAATCTAATGTGATCAATAGAAAATGAAATTAAACATATGCAAACTTAGTAAAAAGAAATTAAAGTACATTGCAAGTGCTTCAATCAATTCATAAAAATAACAGTCCATTTTGATTGGCATCAAATAAAAAGCTTTTAAGAGAATTACTTCACCTGACATAGGTATTCTTTACCATCCAACTTTCTTGAAGTCAGGGTTCAAGCAAGTGAACTACGTATAGCATTATTGTCATGTCATAATAAATGCCTAATTTTAGATTCTTTTCAAGTAAAACCTAGCCAATGTCTCACAAGCACAATGTGTGCAGGAGGAAAAGAACAAAAAAACACTTGGGAAAATTAAGATACAGAATAAGGAATTGAGTAACAATGTAATCTGTGCCAAATGGTTCAAACATTAAAGTCAAAATTTCAAATCAAATGAACTGCAAACACTTAGAAAACCCCAGTCAAATAATTATAATAGAAAAACCAAACAAAGAATTTTGGTCACCTTCAAATCAAGGTGATGGATGTTAAACGAAGACTCCACAAAAACACAAACACCACTCAAATTACCAAATATCGAACAAGAAATAGAAAAGATGTGAACTGTACATAAATAATAATTTTGAAATAATTGAGTGCGCAGACTTTAATTTCATTTTTTCTTTGTGGGAAATCTCTCTCTCTAAAATATCAGCCTTTTTTCTTGTCATACACAATAGTTGATTCAAGCGTCAAACAAAGCATCATCGGCAGTAACATTTTTTTCAAAATTCCGTCGAACAACCCACTTTTCTACTTCTTAAAATTATTACTCCGTAAGTGCATTGTTTCTATGCTGCTTAATGTCAGAAAAAGGGGGAATTCGAGCATATCACCATAATATAATTTTTTTCAAGAAAAAAGGAAGTAAGGAGGGATTACCGATGGTAGAGCATGTTGCTTGATATGACTAGCTGCTGATTGTAGTCATGGGGCTTTAATCATCTTTAGTTGCAACACATTTTCATTCTAAAGAAAGGTTTAAATCAGTTACAATAATTAAAAAAAAAAAGAAAAAAACACAAGGAAGTAAAATCATAGAATTACCAATGTTGAGTATAGGAATAGCCAACTAAGATGGCGATGGAGCTTTATTCACCGTCAATCTCTATATTAAGTATTTCTAATGAAAAAAATGCAGATCTGCTTGAGATAATATTAAAGAAAAAGATAGAAGCAAATATGAATATCAATAAAAGGAAAGAGAAAGAGATAAGATAATGAAGAAGGAAAGAAGGAAATAAAAGGAAAGAGAAAGAGATAAGATAATAAGAAGGAAAAGAGAGATCAGAAAATTTTTTTGAGAACAAAGAGGAGCAGCAGACCAACAGAGGGAGAGTGGCGCACAAAAACCCTAGCAGAAACTACAGAAACAGAGAAAGGATCGGCAAAGAATTGAGATAAGAGAAAAGTTTGGAGAGAGAAATCCTTATAACGGAACGACTTCGAAATCGATCCATGGCTAGCAACCTTTACACGATCAGCCTCAACAACATGAACCAAGGTCATCCAACCACGTGTAGATTCAGAGACATTTGATATGCGAAGAAGCTTAAGCGCAGCAGCAACGGCTGAAGCAATAGCAGTAATAAGATAAATATATAGGACAAGCACACCCAAAGGCAACTAAGACAAAACCTATAAAACATAAAAACCTGAAGATTCGTCAAAAGGCTCACATGGAATGGCACCAAGCTTGGGCTCAAAACTAACAGTGGAAGCAGCAGCAGTTGCCATTCCTGCAAAACAAAAAGGCACAGATAAGACCGGTTCAAAGGAGAAAGAAAAGACAACTCAAACGAAAAGGCGATCACAAAAAAAAATAAGGGGGAAAAAACAGTACCTTTACGCAGATTTGGAAGACAAATGCACAAGGTTACCCCGAAAACAACAAAATAACGCAAAAAAATTAAAAGACAAGAACAACAATCGTAAAATAGGCAAAGAGGGGAAAAATGGAAAAGGCACAGAAGAAAATTCCGACAAAAGATCAACCTTTGCAGGAACGCAAATAGCTAGAAGAGGAAGCCTAGAAAATAAAAAGACAAGAACAACACCTGTAAAATTCAGCATGCAAGCGAAAATACAACAAAAAAAAAAGGAAAAAAGCACAGAAGAAATTTCCGACAAAAGAGTAAGGTTGAAGAACGCAAACAGCTGGGAGAGGAACCCTACAAAAATATCACAATCATTAAAAGGAAGAGCCAAAAACTGAGATAGGAAGGAGAACAAGGAATCGTACCTCCAATTGCTGGGTAGAAGAGAAGAAATCTCAGGTAAAGGACGGAGGCCATAAATCCAAAGGATAAAATCCATTGTGTAGTACGCCTTACTCCAATTAATAAGAAAAAGATTCTCAGCACACTCATTCATAACCACAGCAGACGGAGGACGAAAAAATGGAAAAGCATGCGGGTGCATCGATGAGATGAGATGAAAAGAGGTGAAAGGGAAGATATTAAGAAAGAACCAGAGCAGACGGAGGAGGGAAAAAAAATGGAAAAGCACGTGGGTGCATTAATGAGATACCTCCAATTGCTAGGTAGAAGAGAAGAAATCTCAGGTAAAGGACGGAGGCCATAAATCCAAAGGATAAAATCCATCGTGTAATAATAAAAAAATGGAAAAGCATGCGGGTGCATTGATGAGATGAGATGAAAAAGAGGTGAAAGGGAAGATATTAAGAAAGAACCAGAGCAGGCGGAGGAGGGAAAAAAAATGGAAAAGCATGTGGGTGCATTAATGAGATGAGACGAGACGACGAGAAGAGCCGAGACGAAAAATAATAATACAGTAGCACGCGAGGACCTTCCTTCGGCACGTGAGGACGACGAAAAGCTTATGAACAGTAACCATCCTTCGGCTGTTAGTCTTATATGTTGATGATGATTGATGATAATAAAAAACAAATTCATGCCTGATATAAATACTTCGTTTTGGCCAGTTGGGTGCGTGCCTCCATAAAAAAGATCTAGTTTAAAAAAAAAAAAAAAAAGTACGTGCCTCCATTGTCCAATACGTAGATCCGCCAGCGAGATGCACAACTTCAAAACTCATCCTTCTCGAAGGAATCTGGCCACAACTCTTCAACATGATGAATTTAAACTCGATTTTAAAACTTCTGTGGTCTCAAGCTTGTGGAATTTTTTTTTTCTGTTGGTTATCTTATTGAGTTATTTATTAATTAGTTTGAGGAATATAATAGGAAGGAGACTGATCCGTGCACGACGTTCTTGTTGGGGTTAATTCCACTTTCCCTGCTTTTAAGTTTGCAGCCCATTATTACTCTGCATCTTTAACTTTTATTTTACACATTTCAAATCCTAAAATCATCAGAGCGTCTAATATCAGCCCGACAACTCATATTGCACGTGGAAGTGCTAAAAAACAGATATGCATTCACTCTTCTTTTTTTTTTCCCTGGATATTCTAAAGAACCATTCCTACTTTGTACGGTTGAGAAGCTAGCGTAGGTGGATATTATTCCTATAATTACATTAATATTTTGCGATGCCATGGATGAATTGCTAATTTCAGGGTGCAAAATGTTCAAAATTAAATTTTGAGGTGATTTTAATGTGAAAAATATTTGGAAAAAAGTTTGAGATGCAAAGTGGAAATCATTGAAGACGGTGAAAAGTGAAATTAGTTCTCTTTTTTTTTGTGGCATTACTGATACAAACAACCCTGCTAAATAATTCGATCTCTTGGCCTTCAAAATTGAAAGTATATCAAATTTTCTTTTCTCTGTCTTGTAGCATTTGTATACCATAAACCTGAGGGGAGCGGAGAAATGGGTTGGACTGTACGAAGAACAAGAGTATAAGTGAGAGATTTTGAATTCGAAACATCTCACTACAAGGAAAAAAGAAAAGTATAGCATAAACTTGATGGTTTTATAATAGAAATTAATTCATCATCAAACAATCTGCAAAGATATTAATTGACCCTTTGTCTACATTTCCCCGGACTATGTTTTCTCGTTTGTTGGACTTGACATGTGCGATAGCCAGGCCTCTAAGGGTGCGTTTGTTTGATGAGAGTAAAGTTTGAAAATTGAAATATGAAATATGAAATCTAAAGTCTGAATTCATTAAATTATTAAATAGTTAAGTATTAAATCTAATATATTTGAGTATATATCATATTCAATGATAAATGAATAATTTGTTACTTATTTTTACGAGTAAGTTTTGTTTAGAAAATTTAATGCTACTTAATTAATTTATATGTTTAACTTTTGGTTATCAAACGCATCGAACATGTTAAGATTTGAATCCATTAAATTTAAATGTTAAATTACGTTATGGCATAAGTCTGCTGTTGGCATTTGTTAGTTGTGATGCTTTGAAGTTTTTCGATTATTGTTGAGCCGCAACTTCTTAGATACAGGATACATCCAGTCCCAAAGAAAGTAGTTGTACAATTAGCTAGTGACATCTTGGCTGGCAGCGTCCAATGTGAGATTCACTATGATTAAAGGATCATTATCATTGCCTAGGTCCATTTTGATTGCCAATTTTATGCTCAAAGCACGCAAGGCGAAAATATGTAAAACATTTTAGATTTACTTTTTAATTATATTTGTGATCCAGCAAAGACTTTAGACCTTAGAAAGCGATGAAAAATAAGATTGAAAAATGAACAAAATTATTCGATACTCGAATCAAGCTTAACTTGGTAAGAGCTCATACGTTCAAACTTGATTTGATCACTAATCAAACCAAATTCGAATAACATTTTATATTCAATAACATTTTATTGAACACTACCCAATGCAAGGGCGGAGCTTTACCAATTGAGTTTGTTCAAAGTCAGTTTGCGATAAAAAATTCGTTCAAACTTAGTTTGGTAAATAAATAAATAAAACTTCAAATTCGTTAAAATGATCAAACAAGTTTGGACACTGGGATATTCGGGTTGATTATGATTGTTTATACCCCCAATGGGGAAAGCGAAGGTTTGAGAATTTGGAACAGTAGGATGCGTAGCTATTGTTTGTACCAGCTAACTGACCTATAACGGTTAAGAGTTGCCAGATTATTTACCGGCCAAACTAGGGAGATACGCTTAAGGGCCTTGTTAATTTGTAATTATTTTTATTCAACTTGTTAATTTCATTAAACTAAAATATCGGTTTAGTCATTTTACGGTTTTCTTAGTAATTAAGATTAACAACTACTAATTGCACAGGTTGATGTTTGCAGCATTAAGATGTATTGTATTTAATAACAATGGTTGCATTTTGAAAGAAATAATTAATTGGCAATCTAAGAAAACAAAGATGTGTAACTTATCACTTCATTTTTAACATTTCGATAAGTGAAAAAGTTATTCCTCGTGCTTAAAATTTATTTCTGTGATGTTGGAAGTTTCTACTTAACTTGAACTCTTTCTTTAGCTAGAGGTGTCAAAATGAGTGACTTGGACGGGTTTGAATTGGGTAAAATGGGTAATGGGTATAAGTGAGTCAACCCATTTAAACCCAATTAATTAGATGGGTACAAATTGGTAAGTCAAAAAATGAATTAGGTAACCCAATTACCCATTTATAATCCATTTATTTTAACTTTTTGTAAACTCATTTAAATTCATTTTTGCAAACTAAGTTATTAATTTATACCACTCTTTGCACCCATCATTAGTTTTAAAAATTTACTTATAATGTTCAATAAGTCTAATTATCAATTTTTTCCTATCCGTACTCTATGTTGCAAAATTAAATACTATTTAATAATTGAATAATAAGAATATAAAAATTTAAATTAAGTACTATAAAAATTAACATAAAAATTTAATCCAAAAATTTTGAACCCCTAATATTTTTTTCATAATGTAAATTTAAAATTTCATTTTGGAAATGTAGGAAAAGAGGCTAAAACTTATCATAAATTGGTAATGCTAAAAAATGAGTAAGTTAACAAATTAAGAGAAAATAAACTGATAAAATAAAATCAACAAATAAAGATAATAATGAAACAAAAGTAGTTAACATCATAACAAAATGAAAAATCTGAAGAAAAAAAATTGGGAGGGAGAAGAGAGGAGATTTGGGGGAAAATAATTCTAAATGGATTAATTGGGTTTGATTGGTTATCCAATAATACCCATTCATTGAATGAGTATTCTTGGGTAACCCATTTTGCATATGAATGGGTATTATTGGGTAACCACATTTATACCTATATGCAAAAACTAAAAAAATCCATACCCATCTATTCATGGGTGGGTATGGATAAATTTAATAAAATGGATTGATTTGCCACCTATATCTTTAGCCCGTTTTGTCCTTTTCTTCCCACTCTCTCTTTAACTAAGGGTAACTAGGCTAATATGCAAGAAATTCTTTCCTGATTACAAGGACAAATCTTGGTTAAATTTATTTGGCCTCATATGGTTGCACTTTTTTACATAAATCTCCTATAGTTTTAAATGTTATAAATATATCCCCATGTTTTGGACTAAAATATTAAAGGATAAATTACTTAGAACATCTTGTGATTTTATATAATTGATAGGTTGCATTTTAGTGGGTATTTTGGGCATTATTGCATAATTAATTGACTAAATATTTTCGTTAATTGGGTGGATTCTACTGATATTTTGTTTTGGTGCTAATTGCAGGAATGGTTGCTGAAAAGCGCTTAAATTCAACTTTTAGAAGATTCATCGGAGTGGGGCCCGTTTGAGAAGCGGAAAAAAACCTAATTGTAATAGATTTTATTTTAATATATATTTCTAGGGAGTCTTGCTGCAATTTTGGGAAGTAACAATTTGTAATTTATCTCTGGCGCGGCTTAGGTTAGAGGGGAGTCTTCGTTTTTGGTTTTTGAATGAGAGGAGAGAGCCGCAGCCTGGAGTGGAAAAAGGCAACGGACAGAAGCCATCATTGTTGACTTGTGAGAAACGAATTCTTCATGTTTTGACTTGACAACTTGAGAAATCAAGCAATTGAGAAACTTTCACTCTCGTGTATCTTGACTTCAATTGGAAAAAGGAAGAAAGCTTAAAGGAGCCGTCATTGTTGACTTTGCTCTTGGGCTGTCCTACCTTGTGCGAATCGAATTGGAGAACAAAAGCAATCTCTCGTATGTTTCCACTTAACAATCGAGAGCAATACAAATTTGAGCTTTCTCCTCCTGTGGTGGACCGAAGCGGGATAATCGAAGTGCAAACCTTTCTCAGTTTTCCACGCGCGGTTTGTCCTCCATTAATGGAGGGCTAATTCTCTAATTCTAGTCAAGGGACAGCTGATGAATTGGTTCAATTAATGCTGTGAGATCTAAACCGCTTTTAATTATTTCCTCCGTTTATTGGTATTTATATGTTCTTTGCTTTTAACTGTTATAGCTCTTGTGTATGATTGATTAGTGCGCAATAATTAATTATTCATATAGGCTATTTTGCTAAATAGAGGTAATTGAATCCGTAATTGTTCGTTACCTCTATCCCAGTAGCAACTGGTATAATTGGGTTTATGTCAGGGGAATATATGATCTAGCTTAAATAAACCCTCGTAGCGTGTTTATTGGTTAGGATTGGGCCTTTCTAATTATTAATGCAATCTGGAAATTGAATCCTACGGTCGTACCTAGGGTTGTTTTTGGGTTAGAGAAATAGCTAACGGTCGTACCTTGGCTATCGATAAATTAAGGAAGGGTTGGTTGTTTAGCGCGTGCGAGACAACTAGAACCAATCTATTAGTAAATGTTGGAATTACCTTTGAATCAATGATCAGTGCATGAACCATTTCTGAAGTATACCCTTGGCTAGAGTTTCTCTCATTTATTTCTTTTAATTAATTATTTTCTGCAGTTAATTTGTTTAGTTGGCATTTGATACCAAAACCCCCCATTAATCTTGATTTGAAAAGAAACAAATATCTCTCCAGTCCCTGAGGAGACGACCCTGCTTACCACTATCTACTAGTTAGAGAACTCAGTTAAATAATTAATTCAGGTATATCGGATTAAGCAAACTCTTCGGGAACAGGGTGAATCAAGTAACCCATTGCACACCTAGAGTCCCTGCTCCAGTACTCGAATTGATTACTAGCTGTTGCAGGTGGTAGTTAGGATTTATTTATTATTATTGCACAGGTTCGGCACCTGTCAATTTTTGGCGCCGTTGTCGGGGACTGGCGTCTGAATTAGTTGTTTCTTTTTGAATTCAGTTTTTATTTTGTTTTATTTTATTTTTCTTTTTCTTGGTACTTTTGCTAGTTTATGCCCCGTTCTTCTCGCACAGGTGACTTGGTATACGATCCTGAGGTTGAGAGGGCAGCACGTAGGCGAAGGCAAGAGACCAAGAGACAAAAAGAAGGGTACTCATTTTCTGAAAACGAGTCAATAGAAGACGAATTGAGCATGGCCAACACCCAGACATTACGGGAGCTGGCTACCCCAGAACTGACTCATCAGCCCTTGTGCATCACGTTCCCAACTCTGGCTGAGAATACCTCATTCGAGTTGAAATCGAGGTTGATTCAACTCCTACCTTCGTTCCATGGCCTTTCTGGTGAGGAACCCCACAAACATATCAAGGAATTCGAAGTGGTTTGCTCTAGCATGAAACCCCCTGCGGTCACCGAAGAGCAAATACGACTCAGGGCTTTCCCTTTCTCTCTCAAGGATGCAGCGAAGGATTGGCTATACTACCTACCTGCAGGTAGTATCACCACGTGGGCACAGTTGAAAAAGAAATTTCTGGAAAAATTTTTTCCCGCATCCCGGGTTGCGAGTCTGAGAAAGGAAATATGCAGTATCAAGCAGTACTCCGGGGAATCATTGTACGATTATTGGGAAAGGTTCAACAAGTTGTGCAAGGGATGCCCACAGCATCAGATTAGCGAACAACTGTTGATCCAGTACTTCTATGAAGGGCTCCAGTCAACTGACAGGGGTATTATTGACGCTGCGAGTGGAGGAGCCCTGGCGAACAAAACACCGAGGGAAGCATGGGACCTTATTGAAGCCATGGCAGAAAACTCTCAGCAGTTCGGCTTCCGTGAGAACACTCCTACCCGTAGAGTCAATGAAGCAGAGACGTCATCCATCCAGCAGCAACTGTCAGAGTTGACGTCTGCTGTCAGGCAATTGGCCATGAGAGACACACCGCGAGAAAAGGTGTGTGGAATCTGCACTAGCATGGACCACTGCACGGATTTGTGCCCCATTTTGCAAGAGAACGGGGCGGAACAGGTAAATATGGCCGGAGGCGTGCCCGCGCCCCGCAGGCAGTATGACCCGTATTCCAACACATACAACCCCGGTTGGAGAGACCATCCCAACCTCAGTTATGGGAACAGGCAACAAGGTTCATTCCCGAATCGTCCACCAGGATTCCACCAGCCTTGGCAACCAAAATCTCAACCCTCATCCTCCAATTCAGAGAGTTCCTTGGAGGATCTAGTCAAGAACCTGGCCACGACTACTACTAACCTGGTCACGACTACTACACAGCTTCAAGAGGAGATCAGATCATTGGCCGCGAAAACCGAGCAGCTCCAGCAGGGCACCAAAGCTGACAAGAAGGACCAAGATGTTCGAATAAGTCAACTGGCAACTGCCATCAACCGCTTGGAATCTCACGTTTATGGGAAACTGCCATCGCAGCCCCAGGAAAATCCCAAGAATGTAAGCGCCATGACACTGAGGAGTGGTAAGGAGTTGGAAGGGGCTAAAGTGAAAAATTCGAAAAGCAAAAGTGAGGAGGAGATAGAAAAGGAGATTGAAGAGGAAGGGCGCATTCGCGAAGAGCCTAAGGTAACATCTATTCCTTCGATCCCTATTAAATCTAATATAGCTCCTTTTCCTTGCAGGTTGGAAAAGACAAAGAGGGCAGAAAAGGAAAAAGAAATCCTGGATGTGTTCCGCAAAGTTCAAGTAAACATCCCCCTATTGGACGCGATCAAACAGGTACCCAAGTACGCAAAGTTCTTGAAAGACTTGTGCGTTAACAAAAGAAAGCTAAGGGGTGATGAAAGAGTGATGGTAGGAGAGAATGTATCAGCTGTACTTCAAAGGAAACTCCCACCCAAATGCGGAGATCCAGGTATGTTTGCTATCCCCTGTAAGATTGGCCATTCTAGTATCAAAAAGGCCATGATAGATTTAGGGGCTTCTATTAATGTGATGCCTAAGTCAATCTATGATTCCCTAAATTTAGGACCTTTAAAAGAAACGGGGATAATAATTCAATTGGCTGATCGTACATGTGCTTACCCGGATGGGATAGTTGAGGATGTTTTAGTGCAAGTAGATGGATTAATTTTTCCTGCTGATTTTTACGTGCTTTACATGGATGATAGAAGTGCCCCAAATCCATCACCCATTATATTAGGAAGACCATTTTTGAGTACTGCCCAGACTAAAATTGATGTTAGTAAGGGTACTCTCACGATGGAATTTGATGGAGAAATAGTCCACTTTAACATTTTTGATACAATGAAACATCCTGTTAACTCTCATTCTGTGTTTGCTATGTATACCATTAATCCCTCTGTGCAAGAATTTTCTAAGTTTGCTTGTAGGGGTAGATTCAAGGTTGCTACGAACAAGTCCTATAGGATGAAAGCAATTCATGAGGTAAAAATGGAGAGAAAATTTAGGGAAAAAGTTGCACTCAATGGCCATGTGGATCCTGGAGGAGGGCCACCAATTACAAGGAAAATTCAATTACATCCAGACTAAAGAGTGGTGCTATGTCTAGCCAAAGACATTAAAGAAAGGCGCTACTTGGGAGGCAACCCAAGACTATTTGTTTTAGTTTTCATGCATTTTTGAAGTTTTAATTATGTATTAGTGTCAATTGATGGTTTGATGTTTTGTGGCAGGAGATTAGTGGTTAGGCGTGCCCACGCCAGGTGGTCACGCCTGAGGGAAAGGAATTTTCGCTCAGGTTCTGCGAACTCCATAGTAGTTAGACGTGCCCACGCCAGGTGGTCACGTTCCAAGGGAAGAAATTTTCGATCAGGTTCTGCAAACTCCATAGTAGTTAGACGTGCCCACGCCAGGTGGTCACGTTTGAGGGGAAGAAATTTTTCGATCAGTCTGCGAACTCCATGATAGTTAGACGTGCCCACGCCAGATGGTCACGCCCTGACGGAGGAAATTTTCGTTCAGAATCTGCGGACTCTACGGCAGTTGAGCGTGCCCACGTCAGGTGGTCACGTTAAAAAAAAAAAAAAAAAAAGAAAAAAAAAAAAATTTCGAAATGAAGCAAGCCCTACTTCTTCTTTTCTTCCTTTTTCTTTCTTTCTTCTTTCTTCTTCCTTTTCTTTCTTTTTCACTCTTCTTCTTCCTTCTTTTCTCCTTGTCCGCCGCACCTCCACTGCCGCACGCCGCCATTGTCCGCCGCCACTCCTCACTCCACCCCATCGCCCAAGCGCGCTCGGCGCGAGCTCCAGCCTCTATCGCGCGCGGCCTCTCGGTCTGCACAGCCCACGCCGCGCGCCGCTGCCGCCCAGCGCACCTCCCTCCGCGTGACGCAGCCCTGCGCGCCGCCCCCAGCGCAGCCCAGCAACCAACAGCCGCGCCGCACGCCACATCGCGCGCCCATCAACAGCCTGCAGCGCCAATCCAGCCCCTCTCCAGGCGCAGGCTTTGCGAAACCCTCGCGCACTTCTTCTTGCTGTCCGCCGCCGCCCATCGCGCCATCGCCTCCTCCAGCGCTTGATCGAGCGCCGCCCTCGACTCGTGGCCACAGCAACCAGCAGTAGCAGGCGCGCGAGCCTCCAGCCCTAGGCCCAGCTGCAGCTGCGTACGAAGCGCAGTCATCCACAGCAAGCGCCAGCAGCGCACGCGACCCAGCTGAGCCAGCCTCCTGCAGCCCACGCGCGCGCCCTAGCTGAGCCAGCAGCACAGGATCTCCCCTACTCTCTACTTCACCCACTGCCAGCCAAAAATAAACTCCGGTGATTTCTTTTTCAAATTCCTGTCACTTAGCTGAGGCCAGATTCTTAATTTTTGTAGCAGAGGACAGATTTTAATTTCTTAGCTGAGGCCAGATTTCTTTTAATTTGTTAGCTGAGGCCAGATTGTTAAATTCATGCCGTTTGGGTGCTGTGATATGTTTGTAGCTGAATGTTGGAGAAAGTTTTTACTTTGGTGCTTGGTTAATTAGTTTTAGGGGGAATTTTGCTGAGTTTAATTAATTAGGTAATTTTTGGGGTTATTTGGTAGCATTTGGGGAAATCTTCGTGGTTTCCATGTTTAATTGGTTTTTGGGTGAAGATCTTATTATTTAGCAACTTAATTGATTTTTGGGTTGTTTAGTTTCTATTTGTGCAATTGTTGGTGTTTGGAGCTGTGTTTGGGGACCCCTTGCTTTGTTGACTAGTTACCGCTCCAGTTTACCCAACTTCACCTTAACTTTTGCCCTGCCCTTTGATCTCAAATGACAAAACCAAAAATCAAAGGCAAGAACAAGCCTTCCACTTCCACCCCTCAGCCTACGGTCCCCTTAGGGGGACCTGCCCCATCGACTGGGCCTGGAGGGCCCCGTACTCGCCTTGGGCGGAATAGGGAGGTTCATATCTCCTCTCCGGCCCATTTTGGCGGTCATTTGACCTTCACCCGGGCTGCCGACAAGGAGCGGTATGCCTCGGCTTGCACAAGGAAGATAATTCCTTGTAAATACATCCATGGCCCTACACTTGATATGTTGAACCTTAGGAATGAGGTCACGCAGCACTTGACTGACGTAGGCTGGACCCGCTATGCTTCTATCATTTTACCTGCTTTCACTGAACTGACGTGGGAATTCTATGCTACTTTTGAGTTGAATATTCCTGATGAATTTTCCGTCACCACTCCTGAGGTAGTGAGGTTTCGATTAATGGGTAGAGAGTTCACCCAATCTATAACTGAGTTTAATTTGGCTCTTGGGTTTATTGATATTCCCTACTCTCAGAGTGAGGAGTATATGCACAGTGTGTGCGAGTACTCGGAGCCGTTTTTCTCTCATTACCTTGATTATTGGAGTGGTTTGTCAGTTGACCGACAATGCTATGACCCCAGTCAGTCTAAGGCTTCTTATCTTAAGAGCGCCGCCTACCGCTATTTACATAGATTCATGGCCTATAGTTTCTCAGGTAGGAAGGATAGCTCGGGTACTCTGACTAAGCCCGAGTTCTTTTTCGTTTGGTGCATGGTCACTCGGACTAAGGTCAATTTGGGCGGCTGGTTTGCCCTCCAGCTCCGAACTGTGCTAAGTAAGAAAAATAAGCCAATAATCTTAGGCTCATTTATCACTCAGTTGGCTGTAAATCTTGGGGTTTTGGACTTAAATAACCATAATTTGCATCGTGCTTGTACTATGGAACCCCTCGATTTGGTTTGTTTGGAGAAAATGGGTCTTGTGCGACAGGTTAATGGCGTTTTCCAGTTTGCTCCCCCGGGGCCAATCTCTGTTCCTCCGAAGCGCAGCGCTTCCAAATCCACTGCCCCGGAGGCTGGTGGTCCTTCCACGGATACACCTGGACCATCCTCTTCGGCACCCCCACCATCTTCCTCCGTCGATAGCCAGCTTGCAGCTCTTCGGTTCCAGATGCAGCACATGGACACTCGTATGGATCGGATGGAGGGCCAAATGGCCGGCATGGCCCAGAATTTAGCACAATACCTCCACCACGTGGGTTTTCGCCCACCGTGCCCTCCACGACCTTAGTTCACCTCTGCCCCCCGCCGTATTAAGGGAAGTGTTGTTGTCTTTATCGCTTTACTTTCCTCTTTATCCGTTTCCATTGAGGACAATGAAAGGTTTAGGTGTGGGGGAGGGTTAATTATGCATTAGTGGTGCTTTGAGCTGTTTTATTTGCATTTTCCTTGCCTTAGTAGTTTTTTTTTTCCCTTTAAACTGTGATGAATACAATTGAGATGTGAGTATAAGCAGTAAGTTCATGCCGTGGGGTGTTCTATTTTCCTTAATATTGAATTGATTGCTGAATATGCTAGATTTGACATCAATTTGACCACTTGTGCGATTTTTGGGCCTAATTTTTCGTTTGTTTGAGTGGTTAGTGCACATGGTTTGTCATTCTAGAACTTGCTCGTTTATGCGTGTCAAGACCACATCTAAATGAGTTTAATGCATTGAAATGATAGGGCACCTAGGAATAAGCCATTTTTGGACTTTCTTAAAACCAACCCTTGGATTATTTACTATCATTAGGGAGCCAAGTTGAGCCTTAACCCCTATTCGTTCCTTGAGACCCCAACTCTTAGCCGTGAAACCTCTTTTTAGACTTTCTTTTTGAACCTCGTGTGAAAAAGTGCTTTGATTTCATTGTACAGACTTTTGGAGTATTATTCGAAGGGCATTACACCCATTTATGTCTCAAAAAAAAA
>NW_020863309.1:0-35833 GCF_003713205.1 Coffea eugenioides | reverse complement strand
TTTGTAATTTTTGGATGCATAGTTTATATTACAGAAACTAATTTAAAATTTGATTAAAATTATTGTTTTCTTTGTCTTCCATATTGCCTCTATACATACGTATATCGCATACAAATAGCGTCTTCAAGCATTTGTTGAGCAACTATTGACAGAACTTCATAATTTTGAGAGAAAGAAAATGAACTTCAAAACTTTGTTTATAATGAGCCCTCAACTATCATTACAAAATGCTTTCATATATTTTTGTTGGTTCATCACTACAACAAAAATGACCTTTCTTGACATGCCTATAAGGACACTTGCTGGTTTGTGCCATTATAGTAAACATATCATGACACTTATTAATAAATTCACTAATATGTACTATAATTTTTTTATTTTATCATGATATACAAATAATAATGTGCCTTTAAGCTACCTATGATGACACTCTGGAAACTGTGAGATGAACCAAAAAAAAAAAATCGAAAAAATACAGAAAACGACATCGTTTTATTTTGGCTCCAAAACACTTGCTGAAGTACTGTGAAATTTCATTTTGCCGGCAAAAGGACTTGGTGAAAATTTTCTTCTTCTCATCTCTCTCACCTCTCAGCATACAAGCTATCTCGGCCAGTCCAGAATGTTGGTAGCAATCGAAGCTATCTCCGCAAACAACCATCTTCATCTTTTCTAACCTCAACTTTAAATCCCTCGGCTAAGACATCTGGAAGGACAGGCAGGAAGTAAAAGCTGAAGAACGGAGCTCTACATTGGGAAAGCGGGAAGATACTTCAGGTGCGCATATCTTGTTCCAAAATTGAAGTGGTAAACACAATGAAGCTGTTGCCCATAACCTGTTCGATAAAATGTCAATTCCCCCCTGTTTTTCATTTCTTTCTGTGAATCTCTTTTAATGTTAATATATGAAACTTAGTTGTAATTGAAGCTCTGTTTAGACTATGAATAGAAATCGACTTGGAAGCTCTTTGATGAAGATCAAAATAGCAATGGGGTGACTGGAATGACCTTTTTGCAAGACAAGTGCAAAAGTTTAAGAAATAGGTTGATGAAAATTAATATTTAAAGACTTAATTAATGGACTTCTTGTTGAACTGCACATTGGTCATAGATGACATAGCACCCTTACTAATTTGGCCAAAATGTGGTATACCCAGCTAGTAAAACTAAAGTTTGAAAGATGGATTGAAGGAAATACTCGAAAGATTGAATCAAGAAGAAACTTTTGGAGAAGAATGAAACTTTGGATGCTTTGGAAAGGTAGGGAAAGAGAGGGATTTACAGGGGAAAAGGAGGTGAAGGAGTGCAACTACCCCAACGAACTTTTAATTGTGATGGCGCGTAGGCATTGAATTTGCCAGACAAGAAAATAGCAGGATTTCGTGTAAAACTGTATTGTATTTTTTAGTCTTTTTTCTTTTTTTTTCTTCCCCTATCCATTTTCTTGTCGAACTTCCACCCCTCCCAGTTCAGGTTGACATAGCACCCTTACGGGTTCTGTTTTTTTTCTCAATTTAGTCCTGTTTCTAGATCAATTAGCTGAACAGTCATAGCAACTTAAAAGAATCCTGGGACCAAAAAAAGATTATGAGTATAAAATAAAAAGCTAGATAGATTCTCTTCTTTCTTTCACATTTCACTGTCTCTCTGTGGTGAATGCTTTTTCTTCATAAATATCTGCTGGTCTAACCGTGTCATAAACCTGTGCTTTTTCTATCAATCATTTTTTCCAATTACCTATGCCGTAAGTTGCATGCCTTTCTAAAGAGAGGACTTATAAAATTAATCACTACACACCAGAGATGTACCTATACTTTGATGGAAATTTAGTAAGATTCTTGAATTTCACCTTTAGTCTTCATGCTCATGTGTTTGTTTAACCTTTGACATTTCAGATTGAAGTTAGGAATTTTGCGAAGACGCGAGTGCAGGAGTTGGTACGAAGGGCTTTGTTCTGGTATTAGATAAATAAAATTTCTATCCGCTTGCTTGCAAATTCTGTTTTTACAGATTGTTGAGAAATTTTGCATTTTGTTGATTTCCTTTATTTGCTGGGCTGCTTTATTTAGTAGACTGTAAATTCTTGAACTTGAAATTAGGGACTTGTAAGCCATGGCCTGAGTTTAAAAAATCAGGGCGCTTCTTATTCTCAATGATTTTATGGGATTTGTCTAGTTTTCTAAGTACTAATGTGTAGTTGTTGTTTTCATGCTCTTGGAAGCTTGTTGGAGGACATTTATTTATATTCAAAGTATGGATAAAAGATGGATGGATTTTCCAAGAACAAGTGAAAAGTACGAGACAGGACTTCAAATGTTTCTAAACTTTGCATTTTCTAGATCAAGTTGTGACGGAAAGATTTTGTGTCCTTGCAAAGATTGCGGCATGGGTGTTTGTGTGACAAAAATGGAAGCATATGATCATTTGAAAGTGGTAGGATTTATCAAGGGTTATAATAATTGGATAGCACATGGAGAACTTTCAAACTACAATGAAGCCACATCTAATTCTGAAAATACATCAATTGGGGTTTCAAATGGGACTAATGACATGCAAGACTTGGTCCATGATGTATTTGGGATACCACATGGAACAAATGAATTGAATAGAGAAGGGGACATTCCTGTTTCAGAGGCTGAAAAATTTTACAAATTGATTGATGATTCTCAACAGGATTTGTACAGTGGTTGCAAAAATTTCTCGAAATTGTCTTTCATTATTCGTTTGCTTCACCTAAAATGCCTGGGTAAGATGAGTAACAAGATTTTTAATATGCTTGTTGAGCTGTTGAGAGAAGCATTTCCGGAGGCCATGACTAATTTGCCGTCTTCTTACTATGAGGCTGAGAAATTGATGAATACATTGGGGCTGGGTTATGAAAAGATCGATGCATGTCCTAATGATTGTTCTCTTTATTGGGGTAGTGCTGAAAAAAGAACTTCATGCGAAACATGTAACGAGCTTAGGTGGGTTGCTTCAGAAAATGATCCAACTGGGGAAAAAAGGAAAATTCCTCAAAAAGTGTTGTGGCATTTTCCCTTAAAACCTAGATTACAAAGACTATTTATGTCTTCTAAAATTGCATCTCAAATGAGATGGCATGAGGAAAAACGTACAAAAGATGGTTGTATGAGACATCCAGCTGATTCTCCAGCTTGGCAAACTTTTGACCATCTACATCCAGAATTTGCTAAGGATTGTCGAAATGTTAGATTGGGGTTGGCATCTGACGGGTTTAATCCATTCAACAACATGAGTTCTACACACAGTACTTGGCTTGTAGTTTTAATACCATATAACTTACCTCCGTGGATGTGTATGAAGCAACCGTACTTCATGTTGTCCTTGTTAATACCCGGACCATTCTCTCCTGGGAATAATATTGATGTTTATCTACAGCCTCTAGTTAAAGAATTGACCGAATTGTGGGATTTTGGCATTCAAACTTATGATGCATCCCAAAAAGAAAATTTTCAATTGCATGTAGCTCTGTTGTGGACCATTAGTGATTTCCCTGGATATGCAATGTTATCTGGCTGGAGCACTAAAGGTGAATATGCTTGTCCTGTTTGTCACAAGTTCACTCATGCACGACGGTTGACTCATAGTTTCAAATATTGCTATATGGGTCATCGGAGATTCTTAGATAGTAAGCATAAATTTAGAAAGCAAGCCCAATTCTTTGATGGCACCGAAGAACATGGAAAGCGACCACCTTTGCAAACCGGGGATATGATTGTGAGTGAATTGGGAGACTTGCAAATTAATTTGGAAAACTTGTGAAAGGTAATCCGAAGCTGCCTTTCAATTGGAAAAAGAGGAGTATTTTCTTTGACTTGCCATATTGGAAAGATAATGTCTTAAGACACAATCTTGACTTCATGCACATTGAGAAGAATGTTTGTGAAAATATTTGGGGGACATTGCTGGATATTGAGGATAAAGCAAAGGACCATTATAATTCCCGCCGTGATTTGAGAGAAATGGGAATAAGAAAAGAGCTGCATCCCATTGAGACAGAACCTGGAAAGGTGTACTTACCTCCATCTTCCTTTGCAATGGATAAAAAACAGAAAACTATGTTTTGCAATGTGCTAAAAAAAGTGAAAGTTCCAGATGGTTATGCAGCTAATGTCTCAAGATGCGTTCGAGTAAAATCACCAAGAATTTCAGGGCTTAAAAGTCATGATAATCATATCCTAATGCAGCAATTGATGCCTATAGCTTTGAAAAAGACTTTGCCAAAATCAGTGCGCTATCCTTTGATTCGATTGAGTAGATACTTCAGGCAGCTTTGTTCTAAAGTTATTTGTCCTCAAGATGTGGTTCGTTTGGAAAGTGAAATTGCCGTCATACTCTGCGATCTTGAGAAATGCTTCCCACCAACCTTCTTCGATGTCATGGTGCATTTAGTTGTTCATTTGGCAACTGAAGTGAAATTAGGTGGGCCGGTGTATTATCGTTGGATGTATCCTATAGAGAGGTACTGCTTGTAATTCTCATTATGCCTTAAATGTTTATTCCTTTTTTGCTTTCTTTGATTTGTGGAACTAATTAGAGAGGTTGGAATGATGATACTTTAGGTACTTAGGAACATTAAAATCTTATGTTCGAAATAAAAGTAGGCCTGAAGGTTCGATTGCTCAAGGCTACTTGGCAGAAGAATGCATTAACTTTTGCTCATTGTATCTTGCGGACTATGTTAAGACAAAATTCAATCGTCCAAGCAGAAATGAAGAAGTACATAAGGAAATTGAAGATGGTTTAGATATATTCTCTGAATCAGGACATCCTTTGGGGAGGGGCAAACCAACAGTCTTTGATGCTCATATCTTGAGTAAAGCACATCAGTATATTTTATTTAATTGTGCTGCTGTCACACCTTACATTGAGTAAGTTCAACTACAACTTGATGCATTAAAATTTTATTGTAGAATTCAATGCATGATTACAATTTTGACTCATGTACTTCTAGGCAGCATCGTAGATTGATAGAAGAAGGACATCCTCAAATTCCACAGCATCTAAAAGAGCGCTTGCACAGCGAAAATTTTGCATGTTGGTTTGCTGAACATGTAAGTAAAATTCTGAATATTAAGTACAATTTGAATTGTAGGACTTCAAATATAGTTTCATCTTCTTTTTTTTTTATTTATTTACAGATTGACAAGTTAGAACTTCCTCAAAATGTTTCGGTGTTGAGAGAGTTGAGGTTCCTTGCTAAAGGTCCAGATGTTGTTGGAATCCAACATGACAGGTTTGTTGTTAATGGATTTCGGTTTCACACCAAAGAAGTTGAGAAGAAAAGAAAAACGCAGAATAGTGGTGTTACAGTCAATGCAACAACATCCAATTTTGCAAGTATAAGGGATCAAAATCCAGTTTTGAGTGAACTAGTTTACTTCGGCGTCTTGAAAAAAATGATTGAATTAATTTACGGAGGTCGTCGGGTGGTGTTATTCGAATGTGATTGGATATCAAATGGTTCGAGAATTAAACAAGATGCTGATGGGTTTACTTTAGTCAATTTTGCAAACGTGAGGCCTCATGTTGAGCCATTTATACTCGCTTCACATGCATCACAGATTTTTTATGTGGAAGATCCAACTGATAAGGATTGGCAAGTGGTTATCTCTACCACTGCAAGAGCTGGATATAACATGGGCACAACTATGGATGTTGAGACATATTTGCAAAGTGATGTTGGCAATCCTGTTGTTGAGAATGAAAATGAGGAAATTAGTTGGGTTCGTAAGAATGGACTTGGGATTGAAGTTGATTTGTCCCAATATAATTTGATTTAGAATCTTTTATAGCTTTGAAGCTTACTGGCCCTATTCTTCTCTGTTTCAATTGCTAGGCCTAGGCTTTATTTCCTTTTGTCGATGGGTTTTGCATTTTTTTTTTGTATTTTACTAATATGACCGACATTCTTAGTTTTTTGTCATGTTAAGCCTTCTGACAGATGTGATAAAAGACTTGGTGTTATTAGTTAAAACTAGTGTATTAATTTGCCTCTTTAAGGCCTTTCTTTCATTGATACTCCCATGGTCCAGTTTTTGGATTTCTAGTCTTGGTTAGTAATCGTCAGTCTTATTCATAAAAATGGTATTGGAATGATTTTTCTTTTAATGGCATGACAACAATTGGCAATCGAGGCTATGATTTGGGGAGAACAATTGGCAACGTACGGAATGTGCAAATCATTTCAGACCAAACATAAAACTATCCAACTTTCCAAGGAACCCATTACTCATTTTAAGAGCCCAATGGGCTGGATAAATACTGGTCATTATTTTATAAGCAATTCCATTAATTGTAAGCTGTAATATTACATTTGTGAATCATTATATTATGGCCAATTCTTTTTCCCAATAAGCCGAGGTCTAATTTTTGATCAATAGAAATATTTTGAAACTTTAATCTATAAATTTCTTAAATAATTTTTTAATACCATGAAAAAATTATTTTTTAAACCAATAACAATACAAAAAGTTAATTCCGATAGAGCTTTCTAGTCCAACTGATCTTTGATCGAATTTAATCGGTTTAGTCACAATTTTAGATTATCCTTCAAAGTGAAAAGGAGACACGATCGAACCGATCAAGCACGATCGAATCGATCAAACCGATCATACTATATGTTTATGTTCAATCAATGCGTTGTAAGTGTAAACCTAAGGTTAATCATTGAAAAGTTCAATATTAAGATCTTGTAAGTGATAGTAAGCTTCTAATTAACACAAAGTTCAATGGCAATTGCTTTGGAATTGAAAACATTCAATATATATACATATGTGTTTATGTTCAATCAATGCGTTGTAAGTGTAAGCATAAGGTTAATCATTGAAAAGTTCAATAGTAAGATCTTGTAAGTGATAGTAAGCTTCTAATTAACACAAAGTTCAATGGCAATTGCTTTGGAATTGAAAACATTGAATATATATATATATGTTTATGTTCAATCAATGCGTTGTAAGTGTAAGCCTAAGGTTAATCATTGAAAAGTTCAATAGTAAGATCTTGTAAGTGATAGGAAGTTTCTAATTAACACAAAGTTCAATGGCAATTGCTTTGGAATTGAAAACATTGAATATATATATATATATTCAATGTTTATGTTCAATCAATTCTAATCCCAATGTTTGTCAATGGAAACTTCATGTATTCACAAGTTAATTTTCTTGTTTCATAAACTAATTCGATCCTTCCAATGGCTTGTTAGACTACAAGCCGTACATAATTGCTAGCAGCATAAAATAAATTGAGTAAGCGAAAACATTTTGATTAAAAGAATGTTTTTTGTTAGCTTCTCAAAATTTTTAATTATTTTTATATTTTTAGTTGTTATATTACATTGTATATAGCTTTAACAAAATTTTTATTTGTTATATTTTTAGTTGTTATATAGCTGTAACAAATTTTTTGATTGTTATATTATATTGTATATAGCTCTTGCAAAATTTTTATTTGTTACATTTTTAGTTGTTATATGCTTTAACAAAATTTTTAGTTGTTATATTATATTGTATATAGCTTTAACAAGATTTTTAGCCTTTATATTTTTAGTTGTTATATTATATTGTATATAGCTTTAACCAAATTTTTAGTTGTTATATAGCTTGAACAAAATTTTGCCCAAACACACAAAAATTGTCATTAGTAGCGCGACAAATTGAAAAATTCAAGAGGCTTGACTAATTTACTTTGGCGTCATTAGTACCGCCTTTATTTCAGACATCTTCTCCCTCTCTCGTTGTCCTCTGCCTTTGTCCTCTCTCTCTCTTTCAAGCTCGCACCACCAATTTGAGTCAATTGCCGTCCATGAACTCGCACCCATTTGGGTAACTTGGTTGAGCTCGCACCATGCAAATCCCAAATTCGGCTGTTGTGTTGGCTTGGTGGCAAGAAATCAGAAATTAGGGCTTCAAAGCTTGGGTGGTGGGTGGAGTTCAGATCTTGAAGCTTGGGGAAACCGAGAAGTTAGGGATTCAAGCCATAGTTTGAGGTAATTTCAGTATTTTGTGTCTAATTTTGCATTGCATGATAGACATGTTCTTGCATTGCATGGTAGATTTAGTTTTCAGGTTATTCGATTCCCATCTCTGACAAGCACCTTCTCCGTTTCTGAGAAGCACATTTCTAGGTAGAGTGTTTGCTTTGGGGGGTGGTGGTGGTGTGAAAAGCTTTGGGGGGTGGTGGCGGTGTGAAAAGCACGTTTCTGAGAAGCACATTTCTAGGTGAGCCTGGTCGAATGGAGACTGCTACTGTGAACTGAATGTACAATTTCAACCATCTGTTTTTGGTGATGGGTTCTCGTTTTTAGTCTTTTACCGTGATGCTCTTCGTCTCCTTCCTGTTCTACGACTGTATTGTTTGTACTGTTACAATTGTATTGGATAAAGTGTTTGTGCATTTACTGTTAAGTGTCAACCCTTAACTGTGGATGTGGCTCTGGCAAAAAGAGAAGTAATTTGGTTTGGAATCGTCAATGCTACGTAAAGCTTGAGCTCTTGTTTAGATGAGACACTATCTTAGAACAATAGAATTAGTGTTCTTGATAAATGCAGAACCATGTCAGAATCTGGAAATAAAAGTATTCAGTAGAGCTTCATAACCGACCCGATTGCCACCCCTAAACATACAAAACCAAGAGTTGTATTTGTTGGTAGAATACATTATCCTCTGCAATTTTTGGTTATCACATGGCCAAGTATATTTCGTTAATTCAAGACAATCATTTATTAGTTTGCTCCATTACTGAAGTTAAAATTACGTGGACTCTTCTACTTGCACCCTCATTGAGCATAAGCATACCAACTTTTGATCATAGGCATCATTCTCAGAACAATATGGAAAAAGTTTCGTGTCTAGCGGTAGTAAATTCTGCATATCTTTCATGCTGAAAGGATGTAGATCAAAGCATTTCCCATGTATATTCTTGCAGTCACTTAAGCATGTAGCTTTCATTTCATTTCCAATTAGTTGCTGCATTGAATCGTATATTCCCCATTTGTTTCTCTGTTCTGTTGACAGCTCCATAGTCTTCCCCTGGTTTATTCTTGAAGAATGCCATTTGTTACTTGTCATGCCAGTTTATTGTTTAAGTAGTACTTCTTTATAATAGCATTTGTAAGTTAAAGAAACTATAGGTAGAGTGTTTGCTTCAATAAATTTTAAACATTTACATTTGTCCCTTTCTTCACTCAAATATTATGCAGGTATGGCCCGTAGAGGTCGAAAATGTAAGCGCGCTGCAAATGGATTGAGAGATGAACCAATTGAGCAACCTCCCTCATGTCATGAAACAAGGCAGCAGCCTCCACTTGGAACAAGCCATGAAAATGTAATTGAACAAGTGCAAGGAGAAGCTGCTCGGGCACCTCAATCTGCAATTCAGAATTCTACATTGGGAATAATACATGAATCAGGTGACCAAGTCACTCAACAAGCTGATGGAGGTTCCAAGTCGCATGAGCACTGCCAGAACTCTCCAATTCAACAATCTCCACTTGGAACAAGGCATGAAGCAACTGAACAAAGTCCAAATCAGGACTCTCGAGGTCCACATTCCAGTGACACCACCTTCATGTCATGCAACTCGGACAATGCAGGTATTACTAACTGTTTTGAACCAATTCCAGAAGTGCATTTTGTTATGTTCATAACTTGCACATTTTTCTTATTTTATACAGGAAAAGAAACTACAAATGATTCAAATGAAGTACATCAGAAAACCCGAGGCCCTACATTTATGAAAGAAATTTGGGATCGGCCTAAGGAACTTTCACGGATTGAGATTAAACTCGATGACAATGGGATCCCAATAAGTGAGAAAACCTCTTTCTCTGAATTCTTGGGCAGTTTGGCTAGGAATGGTATGTATTGTCCAGTAGATGTTGAAACATGGCTTAAGATGCCAAGGAAACTTAAAATGGACATGTTAGAAGTGATAAAGGTAATGGTAGCTTTTGTATTATGTATGCTTTGTACAAAAATTACTGTGAAGTTCTGTTGATTTTCTTGTTGTTAACTACGTTTCAGGAAAGGTTTGCTTTGCCTATGGAACTGGAAGCTTGGACCTTAAGATCTATTGGCAAAAAATGGAGAAGTTGGAAGGCAGATTTAAAGGCTAACTATTTTGATCCTGCCGTGCCAAATGCTGAAGCTCGGTTTCAAAAGGACATAAGGGTACGGGAAGAGCAATGGATCAAACTTTGGGCTTATTGGAAAAGTGAAGAAGCAAAGGTACAAATCAGCTACAACATTCTTCATAAAGTTGTGTTTATTCAATGCTGTAATCTTGCTTTTGATTTTGAAATTTAGAAACTAAATGAGAGGAACAAGAAAGCTAGAGGGGAGAAGAAAATGAACCACACAACCGGAAAAAAATCATTTGCTCATCTTCGGAACCACTTGGTGATACCTCATCAACTTTTTAGTTGCTAATTTTTTTTGCTCGTACATGTTTCATTATGTTAGCTTGTTTTTTAATTATATGCTAAATGCTAAAACTATAATTAAAACGATTCAATTTCTTATAGATCCAGTTGGTCGTGATGATATATTTGCCCAGGTGGTTGGGCAAGACAAACATGGTCATGTTCGCTTGTTTAGTGACGGTATGAATCCAACGGACTTATGGGAAGACATTCCTAGTCGTAACACATGCTACCGTATAAGTGTTCAACAACAGTCAACATTGGTCCGTTTGGAGGAAAGGCTTCAGCGACAAGATGATGAAATAGCCAGCTTGAAGAAAATGGTTTTAGTTCAACATGGAAGGGGCTTTCCAATTGACAGCCCGAGACATCCTTCATCATCATCTAACAATGTGTCAAGCCATGCTCCATCGCGAGCCACGCGACCTATTCGAGTAAGTATTTACAACTTCTAAACTTTTGCATTTGTAATCTGGAATTTGGCATGAGTTTGATTCTTGTACTTATTGGATGTTTGCTAGGTAGGGAATATGGTTTCACTAAAAAGTTTGTTTGACCCAACAAAAATCGTGGCAAAGGGATATTTACGGAGTCTGAATCCATTGGATGAGGTCAGGGGACAAGCTCTTGGGCCAAACTGGTGTGAAATACAGATACAAGTTGCAATGACTCCACGTGAGCAATTGATTAGACCATATGGTTTACAACAAACGATTCAAGATACACTTGGTGCACCAGTTGCTTGGCCTTGTCATTTGGTGAGATATGCACTTAAATACATTGCGGATTTTCTGGAATTTTAGTTCTAGTTATGATGATCTAATGATCCCCTTGGTCTTTGTGCACAGGTGGAACCAGCTGAAGAATGATGGGGACTTCGTGGTTATGCCTGAGGACTCTCAACAAAATGGAAAGTTTGGAAGCTACTTCTACTTCTTTCAACTTATTAGGGATGAGAGTCTTTTATTTTGTGCTTCCGATAGAGCTTTCAAGTTATTGTAAATGGGAATCTTTCGGTACTGGTTTGATATTTTAGTACTTGCTTTTAGCACTTGTTTGCGATTTTAGTATTTGCTATGTTTGTACTTGTTATCGACTTTTAATTCAATGAATTATATTTCAGTATCGACTTCTTCTTTTACATTGCTATATGCATTCTGCTCTTTGGGATAAATTTACAAGTCCCTTGGGATTCTGGTTGATGGAATGTACAGCAGGGAGGACTAATTGCAGGTTGCTTCCATATAAAAAAAAAAACCAGAGAAAATTCTCCTGGCAATTAAAAGTGTCAGCATAGCTTAAGCTTCGAAAAACACTAATAACAAATGGGCATGTCGTCCAACACATTGTAGATTCACATGGCTATGTGTCCTTAAAGCCATATATTAAGACAACTCAAGATGCCTTCATAAATTTGATATCCTACTGATTCCCTACTGATATCCTAACGCTATACAGACACTTTCGATTATCACAAAAAAAGGATTTTGTTGGCAAAGGTAAAGATATAGCAGCATGGTTTGCCTGACACATTTGAATGCTGCTAAAGATTTGAGGCTATCCCCACATTGGAAGGGACAACACTCACCCTGGGTGTCAGGTTAGATTTTCTATACTGACACCTTTAAATGCCGCTAAAGACCATTTTTGTTGTAGTGCATGTTGATAAAAAAAAAAAAAAAATTCCTTTCGCTTCTTCATGCAAATGCACGAATGATGCCCGAAGAATGCACTATAACAGACCTCTCCGCACGACTCTCAATGAAATTGTAAGACTTGATAACAAGAGGAAAAGCAACAAATTAATTGTTTATGGTAAAAACTTTAACAATTTGGCTTATAGTGAAGTTGGCACTGTCTTATATATAGGAGTATTTTTTTTATTACTTTTTTTTCTCATTCTTTTTGGGTTTTTATCATACTAGTCATTATCATTCATGTATAGAGACTCCAATTTAGCGAAGAACTAAACACCAATCTCTAAGTAAACTATTGACATTAGAATTTTGATAATAGTATACCAACACAATTTTTAGCCAAATAAATGCTAGGGTTTGCATAAACCAACTACCTAGCATCGAAACAATTAACAAAAAAGAGTCTATTTAAATCAAAGGACAACATTGTACACTAAAACTAGAAGAACTATACAAGGAGGCTCAAATGTTAACTGATGGTGAAGGTCCGCATTCTCCGTTGTAGCAAACATGATAAACTGGAAGCCTGAAAGCCTTTTCCAGCAATCTTCATGCGTTACCGTCTAACAGGCACTAGCCGTTCTAGCTTATGCATGCAAATGTAGAGTTCATCGAGAATTTCTAATATGTCTACTAATTAATTATGTGCTTGACTTAATTTCTTTAATCATGGTATGTATCTTTGTACGACATAAAAGTTGGTTTATCAAAATAACTTGTACAAATTTCAAGTTCAAACAAGACGTGATGTCTTTAACCAACAATCTTGAATATGTTGATCCAAAGGAGGTAAGAGAAGAAGGAGATCTACATACATTCAAGCTTTGTCCAAGATCTGAAGGCAGTTGTTATCTATGCCTTGGTCTGTCATCCCATTCCCATATAAGCATATGTAGTTTTGATCAAATGTGAAAGTGCACTGTTGGATTCATCTTTGTCTAGCTTAAGAATATTTAAATGCACGTACAGGCAAGGTTATATCCTTGGGTAACTTTAGGCTGCATAAATCATGCGTCTATCCTTGACCTCAAATTCGTTATCAAAAACCAATTTGGTCAATTTATCGTGGCCTAAATGTATGTCATCCAAAAAAAATGAGCTCAATTTGAGCCTCCCACCTAATTGTTGGGAGTCCACCTATAGAAATACAAAGGGCAAATTTTACTTTATCCCTCTGTGGATTAGTGTTCTTTTACATAACCCTCCTATGGTTTCAAAAACTATACATAAACCCCTCATGATTTGGATTAAAATGTTAAAGTGACGGAAATGATCATTCGTAACGGAATCACCTAAAATGTCAAAAATACCCTTATGTAAAGTTAAAAATTATTTATTAACCAAGTGGGGTTATGTGTATATTTTGAAAATCATAAGGGGGTTATATGGTAAAGTATTAAACCATAAAGATGTTATATGGTAAAACATAAAAATCATACGGGGTTAGTGTGTCATGTATTTATAAGGGTAATTTCGACATTTTTAGAAATTTCGTCATGAATGACTATTTCCGTCAATTTGACACTTTAATCCAAATCATGAGGGGGTTATGTATAGTTTTTGAAACCATAGGAGGGTTATGTAAAAAAACACTAAACCATAAAGGGAGTAAAATGTAATTTGCCCAAATATAAACCAAGATATGATTGATTGGTTAGTTTTATTTGTTAGTCACATGTCATTTGTTTATTGGATAGTTTTGCTGGCAAGTCTAACGTTGGTCACATGGTATCAAATTCCATAATGTTAGTAATAGTAGAATTAAAAGTCTTGTGTCTTGTTATTGTAAGATGTAGAAGTCGCTTCTAGTTTCGCAAAAAAAGTGTAGGGTCTTGTCGTCTTGCTTTTTGTAACTAAAAAAGAGCCGCAGCCTCGCTTGATTGTTAATGAAGATTTTCCTTTACCTCATATGTTAAATTGTTGTGATTGTTCCTGTGGATTTATGATTTATTATCAATTTGGATCCATCACCACCAATTTTTTGAATTCAGAAATGAGCATGCTGTCGGCCAGGAGCTACAAACCTCCAAGGCATTCAGCATTCTATCCAGTACACTAAGAAAGGCAAAGATCTGCAAGAGGACGTCACTTGGCATACCGAACAACCCGCTTGGCTTGCTCTTAGAAAGTCGGTTGTTGTCCATAATAGATTGAAGTGGCTACATCAGATCATACAATCCATATAATAATGTAATTGATTAATATTTGACAAGCCAAAATTCTATAGATGCTCAATATAAAATTTATTTACAAAACAAATTTGCATAATGAATATAAACTTTTCTTAACATGAAATGATATGAAGCACCAAAAATCGCCTGCTTTTGTAATAATCTAAAAGAGGAATTCCATTTTTCTTCCTCTACTTTTGTTGTTTGGAACCAAAAAAATTTTTTTACGTCTATTCTGACCATGGCACGGTAGACGCACGAAATTTCACTTTTACTCAATGCAATCTATTTACACAACCTTTTTTTTTTTGAGAAATAATACACTTTAATTCTCTTCGAAAAGAAAGATTTTAAAACTTAGATTGTTATTTATTATTGCATGAAATACGTATTATTCAGATAGTGTAACAAAAGTGAAATACTATTTCATCACAAAGCAATTCCATTTCCCTGTTTTCTTCATATTTCATCAGAGTAATGCTCCCGTTCGTTCTTGTTTCTTTTTTCTTGTTTTAGGCTTAGCTAGGTTTTCCTTTTGGATAAACTTTTGTTTTTCACCCTTCGATTTCGGATTTCTTTTCTTCCTATAAGAGGATATAGTTTCCTTTTAAAAAAAAATAATATTAGAGTTAATTTTATATATATTGACAGTATGTATAATATCGCAATTGGATGTACGACACATATGCAAAATTTAAAATTTAAATTTAGATTATGTATCATACATCACACTGTCAGTGCATAAAAAATTAATTTATAATATTATTACATGGCTACTCATTCTTATTAACAAGACAACGATGCTTTTTGTCTGCTTCAATTTTTAGAGAGCAATAACGCTTTCTTCTCCGCTCAGAGTGAGAAATTGCATGTGTACATGACTTAATTATCTACCTATGAGAAACTATTCCCGACGTAGACCCATGAGAAATTTCTCAAATTATACATCTTGGTGGTACTTACATATACATGAAACAGAGCCATTTATTTCGCATGAATTAGTTTCGAAAATGTTGATGCAATATACTAACGTTTATTTCTTGGATCACACATCCAATGGCTGTGTGAAATGCAAGTATAATTTAGTTATAACTATGACTAGTAGTACTTAGATTCATACTACTGTAAAATTAAAATTGATATGTTCTTCTCTTTCTTAACATATTATTTTACACATCCACACAATTTCACATATATAAAAATACACACACACATTCTCTCTCTCTCATATTTTCTTTTCTCCCACACATTGCGAATATAATCTCTCTATGCTACACATATAAAAACAAAACATGTTTTAAAACACATATTTCCAGACGTAATTACATACTCTCTCTCACACACACATAATCATGTTTTTCATATTAGTGTACAGTTTACTAATATTAAGAAGTATACTAATATACTGGCAAAATAAGACCTAATATTAGTATCAGCATTATATATTTATATATATGTGAAGTAAAATATTTCAATTCAGTGCTCATGTTTTGTTCATTATCAAACAAATTTGACTTTATAAATTCAACAAATTAAGACTTTAGCATTCAAAAGTTTAGTTTAATGCCTCCTCAGTAGAGTTGGAAAAGAAACCCAAATCCCAATAACTCACCCAACGTGCCCATTAATTTTAAAAGATGGGTTGGATCAGTTAGGTTATGGGTTTTGTTGGGTTGAGTAAGAACAACCCAACTTATTTATTGGGCAGGTTGGATTTTTTGTTTGGGTACCCAATACCTAGCCTATTTAAAAATAATTCAAAATAATAAATACAATATTGACTACACATATGCCCAACCACTTACATTTGGGCATGTGTTAATAATTTATTGATCAATTTGTATTCAAAATTATCACATATATGTTTTCAATCAATTTTTTAATTTTTATTTAAAAGAAAAAAGAAACTTGAAATAAAAACTTGCTTATTTTACTTTTACAACAGTAGTTAAACTTGCTCCACTTCTATAATAATTTATGGGATGATTTCACAAACCTCCCCTGAGGTTTTTCACAATTACAAAAAGCTTCCCTCATGTTTTAAAAATTACATATACCTCCCTTACTTTTACTATTTAGTAACTGTGACGCCCCCACTTTTTCCAAAAGCGAACTCAAGGGTATTGGCGGGACGCCTGCCCAGCTCTCGCCGAGACTCCTACAATTCATAATTCAAAACTAGGAATATTTCAAATAACTTCAATAAATATATTTAAAGTACTCCAAAACACTTCATACTTACAATTAGTTAGCTTTCAAATTTAATACAACCCAAAAGAATATGTACTACAGCCATCTGCTATAATACAACTTAATGCTATTCACGGGCACTCTCGGTCTTGAACCCTGTTAAGGAAAATAAAAACGTGGAATGAGCTACATAGCCCAGTGAGGTTCCAAAACACTCTAGCAGTTCTAATAAATCAAGTAATTTGAGCATAACACATGTATGGTTCAAGGTTGCACATTGGCACATTAACATGAAACAATTATCATTATACAAAAATAAACACATATTGAAGGATACGATGTTCCAGTGGAACCATTTCGGTCAACTTCACCTTATAACTTTAGATCCCCTCGATTTGTCTGACCATCACCTTATCCCTCCAGTGGTAATACTCGAGTATAACAAAACGGTGACTCAGGATTCCAACCTACCCGGCCGAACTCAGTCCTGACTCGAACAGGTTAGTAACCAAGGGCACGGCCCAGTTCAACTTAGAACTTACAACATGCACAAGTAATCAAGTAAATCGGTAAACGGTAAATGGTAAACGATAAACGGTAATAGTTTTCGATTAACGGTAAAATCTGTCATTTTAGTAGGTCGAGTAAGATAAAGTAGGGGTGTGCATCGAATTCGAAATCGGTAATTCGGAAGTTTGAATTCGAAATTTTTCGAAATTTTGGTATCTGATAATTCGACCGAATTCGATTTCGAATTCACCAATTCCGAATTCGATTTCGAATTCACCAATTCCGAATTCGAATTCGTACCGAATTCAATTCGGAATTCGGTAAATTCCGATTTCACCGAATTCGGAAAAATTTATATATTATTACTCCCTCCGTCCCATTGAAAGTGTCATGCTTTCTATTTGGGTTTGTCCCAAAATATTTGTCACTTACCAAAAATGGTTGTAAACTTTATCAATAATTTCCATACTTACCCATGTCTCACCTGACTAAAAAGCAGGTGTTATTATGGCCAAAAAGTCTTCCGTCAAGACTTGCAACTTTTCCAGTTTAGTTGATGGTTTTGCACGCACCAACCAACGTGAAATGATTGCTGTCCGTGGCTTCACACTCTACTTCAAATTAGAATAAGCCACATGCCAATCAATAAACATATGGACCCCACTATCACATTTTGACCATCCATTCTGCAGCTTTTGTGTTTAAACGAAGGGTAACATGGAAAACACGGATGAATTTTTCAAAAATTGAGCACTGTTGATAATAAGTTGGAGTCCCGAAAAGTGACAAACTTTTCGGGACGGAGGGAGTATATAATATAAAATTTATTATATAGTATAAAATTTATAATATTATATTTTATAATATTTTATTTTATAAATTTTATATAATTTTATATAGTATAAATTTTATATTACATGTATAAAAAATTATATTTATATATTAAAACGAATTTGAAATCGAAATCGGAATTCGAATTCTGATTTCGAATTGTGAATTCGAAATCGGAAATTCCGATTTGAAAAACTCCATTACCGAATTCGAACCAAATTCGAAATATATGAATTCGGAAAACCCGAATTCGATTCCGATTTCCGATTTACCGATTTCGAAAATTCCGAATTCAATTCGAATTCGGTCGGTAAATCAAAATTTTTTAATTTTGCACACCCCTAAAATAAAGTACACATTTGCCTTAAAACGGTGGCAATTTCATAAGAGCAATTATAGGCAATATTTAACACTTAAACACGTAAGAAATATGCCGTAGTTTCATATGAACATGGAATTTATGGTAATCAAATAATCAAGTAGTCAAGTAATCAAGTAAACAGGTAATCAAGTAAATCGGTAAACGGTAAATAATCACGGTTAACGGTAAAAATCTGTCATTTTAATAGGTCGAGTGAGATAAAGTACACACTCGCCTTAAAACGGTGGAAAAGTTCATAGGAGTAATTATCAGTAACACTTAATAATTAAACACACAATGACCATGGAGTAAACATGTCATAAAACTATTCAAATCATGTACTCCTATGTGGAACACTCACCAATTCAAAATAAGTGAGTAAAGAAAGTCGTTAATGATCCACTTCGGGATTCTCTTCGATACCTTCTTGATCGCCTGAAGAAAAGTGACCAATAACCACCCTCACAATTTCACAAATTTCTTATCAAACAAGAAAGAATGCACACTTGCTTTAGAATTCAAGTCAATGTCTTTATAAGAGTTTCATTTTATCGAAAGTTAAGATTCAAAATTGTGGATTTTAAAGTTACTGAGGAAACTCATATCTTTCATGTAATCGGGTTCAAAACGATAGATTAATATCAAGATAAGAAGTCAAGCTTCCAAAATTTTATTTTCTAAGAAATCGGTAAATTTTGGCTTTGTGTGTCAAATTTAGAAAAATCATATCTTGCACTCAGTAGGTCCAAAAATGAAAAATATTATACCGTTGGAAACTAGATCCAAAGCATTAAAAGTTCCTAGAAGACACTTTTCCAAGATTCTAAATGGAAGACACTCAAATTTCGGTTTAAAGTGGCTGACTTGTCTCTTCAAGACAGATTCGGGCTTGGTTTTCGGTAAACTTTGGAAATTCGGAAAAATTCACAAAAAGTTAACTAGCCTCTAAAATTTGAAACCCAATTAGAGCTACAATCAAAGTTTTAAAAACAATAAACAGAACTAGAATCGGAGTTTTGAGCATCAAGATATAGCAGCTCAAAGTCAGTTAAAAATAAGGACTCCTTAGTCCATTTTCCAGATTTGAAGAACAGATTTTGGTGTCTTGTTTGCATGTCAAAAAAGTCTTAGAATGATACCAAAATTGGTACAATTCAGCTTCCATATGAGGACTACTCCTCTATCAAATTTCATTTGAAAATTCACACAGGAAGGTAGTTAACTAAACTACCAAAGTTCAAAGAATTTCCAAGGCAAATCTGCCTTCTTGTTTCCTTTTTCTTTTTCCAACATCTTACCCAATAAAATCAACTCAAATCTGGCTCATTTGTGAAACAAAAGTTTAAGAAACATCTAATATACATTTTGATAGATGTTTGACATCAAAACTTTCAAAACAACAAGTCCCAAGTCAACTTAGGCTATTAGGCTAGCAAAATTGGGGTTTTCCAGATTTGACGCAGTTTGGGAATTGGGCTATAACTCACTCAATACAACTTGAAATTGAGAGTGGTTGATGGCGTTTGAAACTACATTCAACAGGGTACATTTCATCAGAAGAAATCGTTTTAAAATTCAGTTCATAGCTAGCTCGAATTCAAGCAACAAGCCTCAGCTCATCACTGACCCTTGAGCAAAGCCGTAAAACAGGACAGGTAACTTTGGTGAATCACTACAGCTCACTCAAGTCGCATCAGGAAATGCATTTTATACCATTAGAAAACTAGAAGTATCTAGTTTCAAATGCCAGAAATGGCACTTGATTTTGACATCTGAGCAGAGAGATATGCTCGATCAAAAATTACTGCCAGGAGACCCCTGTTACGCAATTTCCAGTTTGGTTCATGTCCAAAACTCACATTTTACTCAACCAAATCACAAGAGTTTTGGTGGAAACTTTCCACACATCCTATACAATATATCTACATCAGATACAAGGTCATTTGATTACAAAAAAATCGAACCAAGTGCACGAAAATAACAGTGCAGAATTCGGTCACTTCTTATGCAACTTTCCTTTGGTTTTCTTTTCATTCTTCTAACTTATATCCACTTGTTTAACACATAATTAACACCAACAACACTCATAATCATCAAATCAGTCTAATATATCCATTGTGGGATTTCATAGAGTCACTCCAACATTTAAACTCAAACCACAACACCTACAATGAAGCTACAAGCTCCAAGGCCAAATCAAACCCACTAAAGCCAAGTTAAAAGGGTTGGATGACTCCTACCTCTTAGATGATGAAAAAAACAGAAATTTTGGGTCACCAAAAGCTCCAAGAAACTCGGCTAGAAGACCTCCTCCTCCAAGCCAAGGTGAATCTCTAAGTGTTCGTGAGTTTGTGTGAGAAATTTGAGTGAAATTGGAAGCTCAAATGAGGTGAGATGAAGAGAAGTGCTCCTTCTTCTTCCTTGGGAGTGTCTCGACCAGCTTGGAAGGAAAGAGAGAGTGTGTAATGGCTGATGGTGAAGCTTCCCTTGGAAGCTTGATAAAACTTGGGACCAAAGTTTGGTGAAAGTCAACTATCAATAGTGATCGCGTGTTTCGTGTCCGTTTCTCTCGGGTTTGTTTCACTTGTGCACTAAACTTCTAATGCACTTCCTTAAACATTATAATTATTCACGCTTAGTAGTCTAGAATAAGTTTCTTAAATCTCCACTTAGCCGCTCCGACTCGATATACGCGAACTTTCGATTCACGCGCAATAAGGCGAAATTTACGAGAAATTCATATAACGATTATATAATTAACTACTATCCATGTAATTAATTATAAAATAACCATTTTAGAAATAAAACATGAGTCCTCACAAATATTAATTCCTCAAGTCTCTAATTTGTCGCGCGGTACTACTTTCGAGAAACTATCGACGCGCGAGCAATAAAAGCTTCATTTAACTTAATCACATCCAATCTCTCAATTAATTCTTCTTAGTCTACTATTAATCATCCTTAATTCTCCAAAACTAATGTACTCTCGGATCGACCATAGTCTCGAAAAACGTGTACTCCTTATTTCTCGCTTAACAAGCCCTAGAAAAATTAATTTTACTAACGAGACGTTTTAAAATATAATTAAGACATTATTCCATGTAAATAAGTTTAAAATGATTGAAATAAATTATTCGGAGAAAACGGGTGAATAAATATTTAAATAAGCCATAAAAATAGAATTATAAGTGAGAAAAATTCGGGTCCTCACATTAACAATACAGGTCCAAGAACTTAGATTTTTTTTCAAAAATCCTAAATTGCCCTTTTGTACAAAACTAAGAAAGAAAAATATAGTATATTCAATCATTTTCTTCCACACTTTGCATAAATCAATGAGCCAAATCCCTAACAATCATCCAAAGCATAAGTTCTAAAATCAAGTAGTCGTTCAAAAGATCCCAAATTGCATATACAGTATTAACACTTGCCACGATTAAAAAAAAACACAAAAGCCCATTAACAACAAATTTTATACTCCCGAATTAAATATCAATGCTCAAATACCTTTTCAATATAAGCTAATTTGACCTAGAACCACCATTACAACTCTCCTATGGCCTTAAAAATATTGATATCTCAAAAGTAGAGAATATTCTACCTCCACAATAAAATCATACTAAAAAATTTCTAATACAATGAAAGAAATCATTATGTAATTATAGACATTTTATAAAAGTTTTTCTTAACAACAAACAAAATATGACAAATTATACATCTTTAGTTCTTTTTTCTATTTCAATCATTAATTTCATTATTTATTTCTCTTTTAGTACGAGTCTCTACATTTTCTTCTAGTTTGACATATAATCTACTCCCTTTTGTAGATTTTGTAATTTCAATTTGCTAATATCCACAAAATTGAAGATAATAAAAAGAGGATATACTAACTAGAAAATAGACAAGAGATAAAAAATAGATTTTTTTTAGGGTTTGTAAATTTATTGCCTTAAATTTAAAATTTTCTACTAAGTGGAAGGCATTATATATATTTTACTATGTCAAGAGAGATAAGTGTAATTTCTTAAACCTGAGAGGAGCCGAGTGAAATAGTCAGAAACCTCCTTGAGGTTTCTAAAATTATCCCATAATTTATTATGCCTTTTAAGAGTATGTTGTTTTCTTCGCCTTTTTTTCTTTTTTTCGGTTGTTGTTCTCCGGTTGCTACTTGCTTATGTTTGATAATATTTCGTGTATCTAGAATAGAGTTTTAAATTTATTCTAATTGCATTCTTTTACTTTTCTCTAACTTGTTTTATTTTATTGTTAATAATTCCTCATCAATATTATAATACAACAAATTATATGTCTCTTAATTACATTTTCAAGCATAACATAATCTAGCATTCAACAATCAAAATACATGAAATATTAAAAATTAAAATAAAATGGATATGAATATTAAAAATGTTTAATAAATTGTGACAAAAATAAGTTTCAATCAATCAATAGTATTAAAAATTATAAAGTAACAATTTTTTTAGCTAATCTATTTAAATGTATAATTTATTAGCTAAAATTCACAATACAGGCAATATAAACTATTATTCTATTTATGATGTGCTTTTAAGGAGCTTAAGAAATGAGTGTGTGTTTGTGTGTGCGTGAAAGTTTGTGAAAATATATTCATGTATGTGAAAAAAAACCTCTTTGTGTATGAAAAAGTATGTGAATGAGTTTATGTATCAAAATGTATTAGTTAATATATTGGATCATATTTGTATCATGGGTTTGAGATGAATCAATAAGACCCAATTCAAAATCAATCCAATCTAAAGTTGGACGGGTTGAATATAATTTATTTAAATGAAAACCCAATCTTAACTAGTCCAAAATCTATCCAACGCGTCCAATTGTTATGTATACTCCTCAGTTTTAGCTCTAAAAGCTTTCAATCACTAGAATGGCGAAATGGGTTGAAGAAGTAAGCAGAATTTTAGACCAAGACTTGATTTTTAATTCAGTATAGATACTTCTCACTGGAATGATATAAGAACATTTCTTTTGTCCGTAATGTACTAGTACATCATATTCCAAGCATGGATTATTGAAAGTTTGCCAAATTGATAAGGACATCTCATTCTCAAGTTGATACAAAATGGTCTCTGATTAATTATTGAAGTTTGTAGTTTTGCCTTTTATATGCCAGAAAACCACATCAAATGGTCATTAATAGCATCACTATCTCTTTTGATTGTCTTGCATGTAAAGTAACCGACTTTAATTAGCAGGAAAACAAAAGAAGAGCTCAAAGGAGGGGGAAAAGGGGTCTCTTACCTCTTTACGTTGCCACCCTTTTTTTTCTTTTTCTTTTTGACATATTTACGCTACTAATTTTGCACCATCAAATGTCAATTTAGATATTTTCTGCTTTAAATCTTTTAAAAAGAATAAATAGTTTAAAAAGGGTTGAAAGAAATGCCACATCCGTGATTCTGTGTATTAAGCGACAAATTATGCTAAATTGATGCTTTAACATTTTTATGATCCATTTACGCTTGACACCATTAATTTTGAATTCATTAATTCATGATTCTTTCTCTTCTTCTTCTTCTTCATTCTCTTTTCAATGTTTGTTAGTTCATTTCTTGTTAAGGTAAGTTATTTTCTTTTTTATGGTTGTCAATAAGAAAGACTTTATAACTCTCTTCAAGAACGAAATCAGGGGGCACCCCCTCATACCTCTTTCCTCCCCCCCCCCCCCCCCACCCCAAATCCCCACCAAAAAAAAACCCCACCTAAAGATTTTATCCAACTTCCTGTGAAATACAAGTTTTGTGATCTTTACCTAATTTACTTTGTACTCTTGCCCCCTCAAGAATATTTAATTATCATATATAGCCCCCTTTTCCACTGTATATAAATCTCCTCATTATAATTAACATAATGCAACAATAGAAACTAATGATAAAAGAAAATGCAATAAAAAAGGAATGCAAAGATAAAAAGGAAATATATCTTTAATTTAATTCCAGTTAAGTACAGCAATTTTGGAAACTTAGTAGTATTAGTCCACGTAACTAGACAAGACGACATGGAAACTTCCAAAACTTCATGTTCCATGGAATTTTTTTTATTTTTATCAGAAGTTGTTGTATTGTACTTTACATCTTAGTTATTAATTATATAAACAATTATTCTTGTTCGGAAGTCAGAGGTACTATCAATGTTTGTTTGACGTTTAAATTGCATTTTAACATTGCTTTTCTTTTCAAAGTTTAGCTTTTTAATCGAATGCTTTTGTTAGATTCTTTTTTATTATTATTATTTTGGTATCATTCATAGCTGCTATTGAGTTGTTTGTCGGTATTTCTTCCAAACAATATAAATTTTTAGTATTTTAAATTAGATTTCGTCTCTTATTATTAAAAGTACTATTTAAATTCTACTTATTGTCTTGTAAGTATTGAGATTAAATTTGATATAGTTTATTTACTATGTTTTGTATGATTATGTATTTGATTATGCGCCTCTTCCTCCAAAATTAAAATCTTGGTTCCGTTCCTAGCTTTCTTTTTGTTTTTGTAATTCAATCAGAATTGCTATGCTTTATTCTAACCAGGTGATAGATTAGGAGAAATTCAGTAATATCGTAAAAAATGTAAGCCAATTTCCAGAAGATTACTCTCATTGTAGTCAAAAGAATAATTAAACTCATGTAAATGCACAGATTTCTGCTACACTAAGTTATGATGTTAACAGGATTTTGATAGGGAGAAACACCTCAAGAGAGTTCACCAAAGAGCCCAATATGTAAGTTAAGAACCCAATTCTGACCCAAAAACTTAAGCTATTAGGTCTTGGACCCTTACTTATATATTAACCGCTCTTTCTTCATCTCTCGGACCAATGTGAGACACAACCTTTTACTCATGGACTCAACAAATCTCCCCCTTCATGAGTAACCCTCACATTAAACCCAAATTTACAAGTCCTTTTTTCGAGCCCATTTTACTACTCAATGCAAGTTCACCTTATCACTTGAGGTCACATTTTCTCCTAAACATGGACTCACTCTTCTTCAATATCCAAACTGGATTTTGGACCTCTGCCAACTCTTGGCTCTATCTCAAACTAACCGGACCCCCTGCCAAACTCATGGCGCACCTGGTCCAACACTAGCCAAACTCCTTAGTACTTCGTTCCACCACCAAGAAGAGAATTTTCATATGTTCAACTCCGAGAAGAATCCACTTGCCTATGAGTAGCCTAATCTCGCAACCTGAATCTCTGATGCCAATTTGATAGGGACAAACACCTTGAGAGAGTTCACCAAAGAGCCTAATATGTAAGTCAGGAACCCAATTCTGACCCAAAAGTTTAAGCTATTAGGTCTTGGGTTCTTACTTATATATTAACTGCTCTTTCTCCATCTCTCGGACCAATGTGGGATACAACCCTTTACTCATGAACCTAACAGATTTATGCACATATTATCATCATAGGGAACGCATTAAGCTCCTGTGCTGTTTTTGGATTTGTAAATTTTTACGTGAAGTGAGAACTATAATGAAATTTTTGTTAGTTATTGTTCATTGTTTAAAGAGGCTACAACTAAAAAGATTTAAATTTAAGTAGGTTAGAAGAGATGCAATATCTGCTATTTCTCTATCAAAGCTATAAATTATGTGAAACGAATTAATCTAATACTTTGACAATTAATTTACACTTGAAATGTTCATTTCTTGCATTGTAGTATAATGGATATATAAACCATTATGTCTCTATCTCTTCCTCCTCTTCTTCTTCTTTATTTTTTCTTTTCACTTTGGTACTTTTCACTTTGGTAGAAACTAGAAAGTTCATTTTGATCTTTTCAGACCTGCACGGCTGGCGCACCGTTTCGCCTTATAAAACCATTAGAAAATGCAATATAAAGATTGGTTATAGAGAAAGTTAAGCCAAAAATAATTCTTTTTATGTATATACATGCCATTATCAATCAATCTTCCACAAGTTTTCTAGCTTTTTGTATCACCTCAACCCTTATCTTTCTCACATTCCAAACTATAAGAAAAGGCGACAGGAAGGTTGGACAGTATATATATATATATATATATATATATATATATATAGACACACACATATGCATACATTTTTAGCATATTCCATTGACGAGGTTAGAGTTCAACATCAATCACTTCAGTTGAAAAATTTTATAATCTTCTCTCCTAGAATTAGAAATTTCCGATTTCCTTATCATGCTTGCATGTATTTTTTTTTAATACTTTGTAATATCAAACCACGATTACAGCAAGATTACAACATTTCTTTAACACATTTACTTTTCGTATATTTTTTAGTTTATTTCATGATTTCTTTTTTTTTTTTTGCCGCAACGGTAGAATTCGTATAACCTAATCTAGCCTAATCTAGGGGAAAGGAAGGGGGACTCGATGTGAGTAAAGACTCCATCGAAGAAAACCAATTAAGGCTGCCACATATACAATTTAGTTTATTTCATGATTTCAACTCAGTCAAATCTTTACAAAAAAGAACCTTATTTGCGACTAGCATATACAATTATTAACAAGATAAAGAAGACAAAATTTGAATTTCTTTTTTTAAAGTCATGTTTAAGCAATGGATGCAATTCGTCAAGCTTTGAACAATTTTGACTGCGGGACTAGTGAAGATAGAATCAGTGATCTTCCCGAAAGTGTTCTTTCTCATATCCTATCCCACCTTCCAACGAAGGAGTAAGGACAGAATGCACCAGTGTTCTATCGAAGAAATAAATAGACAAAGAAAAATTCAATAATTTCTTGACAAAAGTACTTACCACTGTGATGATTCTTTTTTTTTTTTTTTTCAAATAAACCGATCACTGTGATCTGATTCGTCCGGAATCTGTAGGTAAACTCATTTACTGTGCATTGTGTCTTTCAAAGGGTGTGAGTTTGATCAAAGCTCTGTAAGTGCATGGGTTTTGACGCCATAATTTATTGATGTTTGTTAAAAGAACATTTTGAGTCCTTAATGCTTTTTTTTTTTTTTTTGATGTGTAAGTCATTACATGAAGGAGAAGTATAATTAAAAATCTGTGTCAAACAATTATTCTTCATTGTTTTTAGAGGCTAAACAAAAGATTAAAAGAAATTTTATACGTGAAATTCTATTTATAACAGGATAAATCATGTGAAATTAATTAATGTTTTAATATTCTTATAAGTAATTGCTTTTATAACTTACATCTTTATATTTTAAATTCTGGATAATGCACTTTTATTTTGATAGAAACTCATTTTCTCTTTTTACACGCATATGCAATGCACGAGAAATGCACTGTTCTTGGACATCTGCCAGCACCACTATATATATACCCAGACATAGCTTAATCAAATAAGGCTCAATAAGAAGAGAAAAAAAAAAAAAAGAAAATGACCTGATAAAAAGCAAGAGACCAGGAAAATGGGAAATGGTGCAGGAACGGTTGTCAGTGACAACCGTTCCTGAAGGTTCACGGCCACGATGTGGCCTCAAAAATTTGTGCGGCTCAGATTACAGCATGTAACTCGATTTTCACGCCATGTGTGAGGCCCGCAAAAAAGCATTGTAAAATTACGTCGTGTGTAAAGTAAGTTACATCGTGTGCAATGGAAGTTACGCGATGTAAAAAATGAATACAACCGGCACAAACGATTGCACCCTTGTCCAGGAAAATGGGACCGATAAATAGAAGTTATAGGACCCACTATGTGGCATTTGAACAAGTGCAAAAGGTAATCTAAAAGTCGCAACTGCAATCGTGTAAGGAAAATTTGCGTGTTTAAGATATAGATGAAATATTGAAATGTAAATGGACGACGCAATTAGATTTTGGTCTAATAGTATTTGTATACCTGTTAGTTCTTTATACAATCTCTTTAGGCCCTCCCTTTCTATAGAATAGGATATATTAGATTAAAAGAATGTTAACTCTGTTTGGATTCATTAGTTTTTCAAATATTATATAAAAGTTTTTAAAAAGTACTTTAAAAGGTACTCTAAAAAGTAGTCTAAAATTTTTTAATATTCAAAAAATATCCCAAAATATGTTTTAAAAACTCTACTACTTTTAAATATTTCAAAATATTTTCTAAAAATATCTCAAAATATACTCTAAAAACTCTGCTACAGTAAAATTTTTCAAAAACACCCTAAAAAACAGTTAATTCAAACGGAGCAGTTATCTTTACGGCAAAAAAAGAAAATTAGATTTTGGTCTGGGACAGCTAGAGGAAAAAAAAAAGAAAAAGTGACAAGTACTAATTAAACTTGAAAAATGAAAACAAAAAAAAATTAAGCCTATAAGGATTGGTTTGGAAAAAAAAAAAAGAAATAGTTTCAATTTAGGTAAGTATTTGAATAGGTTTGGCCTACAGAATCACTTGTAGACAATAATTTGATATATTCAACGACTGCATAGTCATGAATTATTATATAAAATATAATGATCAAGATAAAGTGACGGCGAAAAATGTACGACGACATGAGAATGCCTTTTAAACTTTCAATGTAATCCACAAGTCAACACAGACCAAATGTACAGAAGTATTTTCCTGCAATGTATAACTCTTGGTCAACTTAGATAGAATCAAATTACTTGTCACATGTATGTACTTTCATCTCCAACAAGTAAATTATCATATTGGATTTGTGTAATGGCTGTCTATCGGACACTCGTTAAAAGGTACTTTAGGTGTTAGAATTTTGAAAAAATAAGGTTAATTAGAAAAAATATATAAATGGAAGGTAGAGTAATAATTATTAATTTGTATACATACATGATAGGTTAGGTGAAATTTAGGTATATTAAAGAAATGATTAATCTTCTATACGCTGACAGTATATATACTTTCAACATTAGATGCATAATACATAATTCGAATTTAAATTTGAAATTCAAATTTTGCATATATGTCGTATATCTAGCCGTGAGAGTGTATATACTAGCAGTGTATATAAGATTTATTCGGAAAAAAGCCATATCATATTTTCATGCTAAACAGTGTTCCTTCTCTTCCTTTCTTCTTCTTTTTTTATTCAATCTTTTTTCCTTGTTTTTGTTTTTGGTATCAAAGTTTTAGACCTCTTCTCTCTCCCTTCTACTACAATTATGTGTAAAATTTGTTAATGCAATACTTTCAAGGATACTGGATGTGACTTTGAACTATGTAAGTCAATTTATACAACTGCCGAAGCAATCCTTCTCTTTCTATTCTCCTTTTTATGTTTTCATTTTCAAAGAAGTTCATTTATCTCCTTCACGACAAACGCACGAAAAATGCTTTAGGACCTTTATGGAATTCCACCCTCAGGGCAATATATCCACACTAGAGGTGGCAATATGGATAAATGGTTCATAATTGGTTTTGACTTAATGGATGGTGGATTAAATTTATCCAATCCATTTAGATCCATTTATTAAATGGATCTAAATGGATGGATCTAAATGGATTAAATAAAAACCAATTATCCATTTATAATCCATTTAAATATTTTGATTACTTTTTTTGTATTACCATTTCTTGTAATATGAAGATACTTTTTTATGTACTTGTAAATTTTAGGTGTTGAAAATGACAAAAATCAATAAATTACAAAAATAATTGGAACTAACCATGAAGATTGTTGTACAAATAACCATATGGTAATTAATGGGGGATTAATGGGGACTGAATCACATCATAATCAAAGGAGGGAGGTCATATAATTTATATTTTATATAATTTTATTTTAAACAAGGGATATAATAGACATTTTATAATAATAAATAATATATATATATATATATATATACACGTGTGCGTGTGTGTATGAAGTTCGATTAAATTCGACGAACTTTCAAACTTCACATGCTAGGCTGAAACTAAATTCGTGAAGCAGTTCGAGCTGTTCAAACTCAAGTTTGAACTCCATGAACACAAGTACTACTAGTGTTTCGTTTTCTTTTTCTTGATAAACAAAAGTACTAATTAATACTATATAAGAGCTCTGCAATTCCATGACGTGATATTTGTAAAACAGCAATGTTGATTTCTGTTCCCTTGCGTGATCATTTACGAATCAACGTTGCAACATTTTTGTTCCAACACAGGAGCAACGGTAAATCTGTTGCGCTAGAGTTAACTCTTCCATGACTGGCGAATATGAGGATTGCCCTGTGATTTTCGTAGGCTACGGCCTCTGCAAGGAACTCACAAAAGTGAAATGTTTCTCACGTTGAACCACCACTAGAAAACACATGACAGGAAATGAAAAATGTAGCCGAGAACATTTTTCAAGTTGGAGGAGCGATGTTGATAATTTTGAATCTGTACGCGTATGGACAAGGAAGAATGAAGAAAGATAAACAAACCTTTGATCTGGGGGATTAATGGGGACTGAAAGTCCATTTCTTTTATTTGGTTTTAAGTAAATGGATATATATGGTTTATGTGGATAATCCATATAAATCCATTTAATTTAATGGTTTTACTTTGATGAACCATTTAAAACCAACACTATAAATGGATAATCCAAATCCATTTAATTATGGATTATATGGATGGATAAATGGATTTCAATCCAAATTGCCACCTCTAATCCACACATCCCTCAATCGAATAAGACATCACCTCTTTGTCACTCGCTGCAAAGATGCTACAATATTGTGCAACTGGCGTATAATAAAGTGCCCAATTCCAACTAGCCACTTTCATGACCAAATAAAGAAATAAAAGCGAAACCTATACAAAAAGTCATCAAACCAAAATAGTAGTCATTTTAAAAATGTTAATGATTGGGGATACATTTGGTTTATGATTTAGCATATTTTACACCTAGTTCATCATGTATATAGACACTTTCACATTTATTGTTTTTTTTCATATTTTGGCACTTTCTCGATGTAACTTCATTTTTCTAACATACTAATACATTAAGCCTTTTCAAGCATTGAGTGCCAAGTAGTAGGCAATGTTTTCCAACCTGGACTAGACCCGTCGGTTTGACAGTCGAATTATGAATCGATCATATGTACGGCCCGGTTCATAGGTTATGTTGACTTGACACAACAATCAGTCAAAAAAATAAAAAACCATTCAACCGGTTCAAATTGGATCGAACTGTGAACCACGATTTTTTGTTTTCACAAATTTGATTGAAAATTATGTAAACCTAATTACTGGTTTGTACACACTAAAATGAAATTTGACTGTTTTATAGACTTATATGAGTTTTTATATTATTCTTTGTAAATTATAATACTATTTAGACAATTGGACATGTAAGTTGAATAACTATAACATTGCTCTTATGTTAGTTGGGGTTTTAGCATTTATAGTTTTATTGGATTTTGTTTAATTTCAGAAGTTTCAATGACTTTTCTTTAATTTCAGAATATGGTGGTGGTTTATGTAGGATTTAAGATTTTTTTCTAGTAAGTACAATTGATATGAATTTATTCGTTTGAATTTACAATTTTAAAAATTTTTGTGTTTAGAAATATTTAATTTTTTATCTGATGATATGTATGAGATATTTCATTCTGTGCACAGGTGTGTGTCTGTGTCTATATATATATATATATTGAACCAGAATTGAACTGGTTCGATTGATTGAATCTTGACTCGATCACTGCATCGGTTCAATTAATGGTCCGAATTTTTAAACATTGATAGTAGGGACAACAACATATGGAGTTGAGGCAAGGAAGACCTCTCTTGTTATCATACAGTGTTACAAAAGCTCCCCTCCCCTCCTCTCCCACCTGATTGCCCTGGTCTCATTTTACTACATGTATAAACCAATAACAATTTTGCTAACCATTCTTTAGAATTGTTAGCAGGAAGTGCAACGTAAATTAAGTTTAATTATTGCTTTGATCTTCTAACTTGTTTCTTCATGTTTGATACAATTTAAAAATCTTAATCAACAACGTCTCGCTTTTGTATAAAAAGAATGAAATACATAAAAGAAAAAAAATTCAAGCAAACTAACTTAATAAAATACATCCTTTTTATCACAACAAATTGATAATAAAAAAACGAATTATCATACACGCGTACACACACACACATATATATATATACTTGTGTGTTTTACTTGTTTCCCATCTTTACCTTGTCTAAGCTAACTCTTCATATTGAGTTCTGATATGTAGTTTTATGACAGACCCTCTCCCCTCTACTTTTCCCCTTAATTATTACCTTTCTTTGTACATGATGCAGTACCCGATTACAGTAGAGGAAATGAGAAGCTTCTTTTCTCACAATTTGGCCATGTTTTTCACAGGCAATCAACAAAACACCAAAAGCTAAAGTTGCACAGAAACATGAAAACAAGAAATGTACCACAAGTAGTAGTGGCTTGAGTCACCGCCTACTCCATTATTTCAAGCTAGGCAAGAAAACAAACCACTTGTCCTCTTCTTTTATCTCTTTTTCTTTTCAATTTCGTAGATCTTCGTCTCTTTCTCTTTTCATTTTCGTAGGCAACAAAGAACACATCAAAACCCACGAAAATTGCTTTTTAGAACTTTTCAATGGAGCTGAATTGCACGACAATTTCAGACACATCCCTTTATCCAACAAAGACCTTTTTGTCTTTTTGATTCACCACAATTTTGTAGTACTATTTCTCTCTTACCAGTCACAATCATGAAAAAGCCCCCTTACCAAAAAGTCATAAAACAAATCCAATTCCCCTCCTCAACCAATATGGACGTATATCATTACTATTTTTTAATTTCTCACAAACACCAATCCCATATCCATTACTATTTAATTAAGAAAAGAATAAAAGAATACACCAATAGAATCTAATCCACAAGAAGCAAAAAAAATAAAATAAAATAAATTAAATTATCCCTTATTCCCATTTCCCAATTGGAGTCAACGGCTATTATTAGGACCACTTTTCAACTCTCCCCTAACCATCCAAAATATTCCCCCAAATCAATACAACACCAGACCATAGTCAAAATGGCTACTACTACCACTAGCTCACCAAATCCCAAACAATTCTCACCTCCATCATTCTTAATAGACCTCCCTATCCTCACCGTCCATATCCATCACCCTCGGCTTACCTGATACCGCACAGTCACGCCCCGTTTAATCGCGTTTATGGAGCGCGTCCACGTCAACTTGAACAGCACAGTCGAGTGAAGATATCAAATCCCTGCCGACCCCTCCCTACCCTTATCCTATAAATACCCTACTTCACTCACTTTTTTTCTATCTCGCCTTTCTCGGTCTTATTTTTTGCTGCTTTCCTATTCTTTCTACAGAACCTATATATATATATATATATCTATATACACACATGCTTATATCTACATGTACATTTCAATTTTTTTTCTTTAACCTCAATTTCCACGAAAGATTCCTTCATTTCAAAAACCCTAGCATTTTCTTCGGTTGAAATTGGTGCTGAGCTATTTGGGGTTTTGTTGCATTTTTTTGCAATGCGGCAATCCTGTTGAAGCCATCGATTTCCCCAATCGAAGATTAAATTCCTCTGCATTTCTTGATTCTCGCGAAATTTGGACAATGGAGGAGCCGAAAAGGTTCGCGGTCGGCTATGCGTTGGCGCCGAAGAAGCAAGCGAGCTTCATACAAGGCTCGCTTGTGCAACTCGCGTGCGAAAGAGGCATCGATTTGGTACAAATCGACCTCCAACGGCAACTGGTAGATCAAGGACCGTTTGATTGCGTGCTCCATAAGTTGTATAGTGATGATTGGAAGCGGCAATTGAAGGAGTTTGAGGAGAACAGCCCTAGCGCTTTGATTATTGACCAGCCGGAGGCAATTGAGCGGCTCCATAACCGGATTTCGATGCTCCAGGTGGTGGCGGAGCTCGAAATGGACCCGTCTAAAATAGCAGGGGCGGAGACGGCTTCGTTCGGGATTCCAAAGCAGACTGTGATTTATGATTTTGGTTCGGTCTCGGAGGTGAATGTGGAAAAGGAGGGTCTGAAATTTCCTGTCATTGCCAAGCCGTTAGTTGCCGATGGCAGCGCGAAATCGCATAAGATGCTTTTGGTTTATAACAATGACGGGCTGAATAAGCTCAAGCCACCGATTGTGTTGCAGGAGTTTGTAAATCATGGTGGGGTGATTTTCAAGGTCTACGTGGTTGGCGAGTATGTGAAGTGTGTGAAGAGGAAGTCTCTGCCTGACATCAGTGAGGAGAATTTGAGGAGCTTGGAGGGGTCCTTATCATTCTGTCAGGTATCTAACGTAGGTGCTCATGAGATAAATCCTGACAAATATTATAAACTGATGCATTTGGAGAGTGCAGAGTTGCCCCCAATGAGCTTGATAAATGAGATAGCCAAGGGTTTGAGGAGGGCAACTAAGCTGCATTTATTCAATTTTGATGTTATTAGGGACGCCAAAGTTGGAAATAGGTATCTTGTTGTTGACATTAATTACTTTCCTGGTTATGCTAAGATGCCCAATTATGAGACTGTCTTAGTGGATTTTTTCTGGAAACTTTTGACCAATGATGATAAGGATTTTGATGCTACAAAGTTGGCTACCTGTGAAATTGGCACGAGGAATACCATTTGCGGTCATCATCGTTTTGGGGAGGATGAGGGCATGATCCCGGCTTCTCCTCTTAAGCGGGAAGAAAAGGAACATTCCCTTCAAGTCTGAGTTGCAGCAATTTCGTGATTTATCTGGAGGGAAGAAAAAGGAGGTGGGTAATTGCAGAATGATGGTGGAAATTTCTCCAGATTTGACATAGAGAGCTTCAGAAGGCAGATAGGTAGTGTAGCGGTGAATAACTAGGTTCTTGCTTTGTTTTAGATTGCTAACAGACATTAAATGGTGTACCTTGTTGATCATGTACATTGCATAGATAGGTGCTGTTGAATAGGCTGAAATGTTTAGGGAGGTTATAGTTATCAAAAAATCGCAAATGTAAGCAAACTCCTTTGGTAACATGATTTAATGAGTTTAGCCATTTGGTCACGTAAATCATTTTGCTATGTCAAAAAAGTTCTTGTTAGAGTCTTTTGTTTACAACTATGATTATAGTATCTACTTTTGCACTGTATTTCTTACCACAAGTGACAGTAATGACAATCATAAACTTCAGTTTGATTATGGGCAGCTTATGTCATATCTGATAATGGTGTTTGTAGATGAGAAGATTCCGTTTTGAATCGTGTCCGAAGTATGTAGATGTAACTAAATGACTTAGAGATTCCAATTTGAATAGGCTGCTCTCCAGATGCCTGATCTGAGGTGCAGGGCTTATTTTGTTGTTGCATGCAGTTCTAATCTATGCTAAATTGCTATGTCAGATGTAGCATGCTTCTTTCAGGAAACTGTTCTTGAAGGATAGCAAATTTCTTGGGTTTTATTTGATTTACCTTTTTGGGCTCGATGGAGATCCACAAACTTGACATTACTGTGAATTTAGTTGCTTCTGAAAGCATCTGCAGTGGTTCAAAGGATTCATTTGGATACCCAGTTTGACCAGGCTGCTTTCCGGAAGCAGGATGTTGGTTAGAGGGCTTATTCTCTTGTTGTTTGTGGTTACATTGTTGGATAATATATGTAATATTGACTTGTTTTTTTCTGGGGGTCAGTTTTGGAATCTGTATGTTGGATGTTAATGAATTTGTTGTCTCCATTTCTAGTATGCATATCTGTG